>NC_064924.1:91857619-92078081 GCF_023897955.1 Schistocerca gregaria | reverse complement strand
ACACCTGTTGTTGTTGTTGTGGTCTTCAGTTCTGAGACTGGTTTGATGCAGCTGTCCATGCTACTCTATCCTGTGCAAGCTTCTTCATCTCCCAGTACCTACTGCAACCTACATCCTTCTGAATCTGCTTAGAACCTACATCCTTCTGAATCTGCTTAATGTATTCATCTCTTGGTCTCCCTCTACGATTTTTACCCTCCACACTGCCCTCCAATGCAAAATTGGTGATCCCTTGATGCCTCAGAACACGTCCTACCAACCGATCCCTTCTTCTGGGCAAGTTGTGCCACAGACTTCTCTTCTCCCCAATCCTATTCAATACTTCCTCATTAGTTATGTGATCCAGCCATCTAATCTTCAGCATTCTTCTGTAGCACCACATTTCGAAAGCTTCTATTCTCTTCTTGTCCAAGCTATTTATCGTCCATGTTTCACTTCCGCACATGGCTACACTCCATACAAATACTTTCAGAAACGACTTCCTGACACTTAAAGCTATGCTCGATGTTAACAAATTTCTCTTCTTCAGAAACGCTTTCCTTGCCATTGCCATTCTACATTTTATATCCTCTCTACTTCGACCATCATCAGTTATTTTGCTCCCCAAATAGCAAAACTCCTTTACTACTTTAAGTGTCTCATTTCCTAATCTAATTCCCTCAGCATCATTCGACTTAATTCGACTACATTCCACTACCCTCGTTTTGCTTTTGTTGATGTTCATCTTATGTCCTCCTTTCAAGACACTGTCCATTCCGTTCAACTGCTTTTCCAAGTCCTTTGCTGTCTCTGACAGAATTACAATGTCATCGGCAAACCTCAAAGTTTTTATTTCTTCTCCATGGATTTTAATACCTACTCCGAATTTTTCTTTTGTTTCCTTTACTGCTTGCTCAATATACAGATTGAATAACATCGGGGAGAGGCTACAACCCTGTCTTATTCCCTTCCCGACCACTGCTTCCCTTTCATACCCCTCGACTCTTATAACTGCCATCTGGTTTCTGTACAAATTGTAAATAGCCTTTCGCTCCCTGTATTTTACTCCTGCCACCTTCAGAATTTGAAAGAGAGTATTCCAATCAACGTTGTCAAAAGCTTTCTCCAAGTCTACAAATGCTAGAAACGTAGGTTTGCCCTTCCTTAATCTAGCTACTAAGATAAGTCGTAGGGTCAGTATTGCCTCACGTGTTCCAACATTTCTACGGAATCCAACCTGATCTTCCCCGAGGTCGGCTTCTACTAGTTTCTCCATTCGTCTGTATAGAATTCGCGTTAGTATTTTGCAGCTGTGACTTATTAAACTGATAGTTCGGTAATTTTCACACCTGTCAACACCTGTTTTCTTTGGGATTGGTATTATCATATTCTTCTTGAAGTCTGAGGGAATTTCGCCTGTCTCATACATCTTGCTCACCAGATGGTAGAATTTTGTCAGGACTGGCTCTCCCAAGGCTGTCAGTAGTTCCAATGGAATGTTGTCTACTCCAGGGGCCTTGTTTCAACTCAGGTCTCTCAGAGCTCTGTCAAACTCTTCGCGCAGTATCGTATCTCCCATTGCATCTTGACCTACATCTTCTTCCATTTCCATAATATTGTCCTCAAGTACATCGCCCTTATCTTGCGATTATGGCAGCTGATGAGTGGCACCAATGTATTAAGACGTCCGGCCTCACACTCTCCAACATTAGTTGCTGGAAAGTATTTAGAAGAAATGGTCAGGACAAGGAAATGTTTAAAGTAATACATAAGAGCTATATGCACCTCACCAAATTTGTAATCAGCATAAAATATACAACAAACAATGAAACTAGCCCGACCGGTTAGCCGGCCGATCAAACGCACAGCTTCCCGAGCGGGAAGGCGTGTCGGTTCCCGGCATGAATCCGCCCGGCGGATTAGTGTCGAGGTCCGGTGTGCCGGCCAGCCTGTGGCCGGGTTTTAAGGCGGTTCTCCACCTGCCTCAGCCAATTCGGGCTGGTTCCCTTTATTTCGGCTCAGTTACAGTATGTCGGCGATTGCTGCGCAAACACTGTTTCCACACACACATACACCATAATTACTGTACCACGCAAACATTGGGGTTAAACTCGTCTGGTAAGAGACGTTCCCAGGGGGGTCCACTGGGGGCGAACTGCACGATAACCCTGGGTTCGGTGTGGGGCGGCGGCGTGGTGAATGGACTGTTATGGGGTTGTGAAACACTGACGGCTACTGCGGGGACGGAGCCTCTCCGTCGTTTCTAGGTTCCTAGTTCAATACACAAGAATGAAACTACCTTCTGCCCAGCTTGCAGTCGAGGGGAGCGCTAAGGGAAGAAAGACGATAGCCGATCCTGCTGCCCCAGCATTTACTCTTAAGGAAAATACTACAGAGAAGCTCTCTCAGAATAATTTTAAACTACATATACATTCCTGGAAATTGAAATAAGAACACCGTGAATTCATTGTCCCAGGAAGGGGAAACTTTATTGAGACATTCCTGGGGTCAGATACATCACATGATCACACTGACAGAACCACAGGCACATAGACACAGGCAACAGAGCATGCACAATGTCGGCACTAGTACAGTGTATATCCACCTTTCGCAGGAATGCAGGCTGCTATTCTCCCATGGAGACGATCGTAGAGATGCTGGATGTAGTCCTGTGGAACGGCTTGCCATGCCATTTCCACCTGGCGACTCAGTTGGACCAGCGTTCGTGCTGGATGTGCAGACCGCGTGAGACGACGCTTCATCCAGTCCCAAACATGCTCAATGGGGCACAGATCCGGTGATTTTGCTGGCCAGGGTAGTTGACTTACACCTTCTAGAGCACGTTGGGTGTCACAGGATACATGCGGACGTGCATTGTCCTATTGGAACAGCAAGTTCCCTTGCCGGTCTAGGAATGGTAGAACGATAGGTTCGATGACGGTTTGGATGTACTGTGCACTATTCAGTGTCCCTTCGACGATCACCAGAGGTGTACGGCCAGTGTAGGAGATCGCTCCCCACACCATGATGCCGGGTGTTGACCCTGTGTGCCTCGGTCGTATGCAGTCCTGATTGTGGGGCTCACCTGCACGGCGCAAAACACGCATACGACCTTCATTGGCACCAAGGCAGAAGCGACTCTCATCGCTGACGACGACACGTCTCCATTCGTCCCTCCATTCACGCCTGTCGCGACACCACTGGAGTCGTGCTGCACGATGTTGGGGCGTGAGCGGAAGACGGCCTAACGGCGTGCGGGACCGTAGCCCAGCTTCATGGAGACGGTTGCGAATGGTCCTCGCCGATACCCCAGGAGCAACAGTGTCCCTAATTTGCTGGGAAGTGGCGGTGCGGTCCCCTACGGCACTGCGTAGGATCCTACGGTCTTGGCGTGCATCCGTGCGTCCCTGCGGTCCGGTCCCAGGTCGACGGGCACGTGCACCTTCCGCCGATCAGTGGCGACAACATCGATGTACTGTGGAGACCTCACACCCCACGTGTTGACCAATTCGGCGGTACGTCCACCCGGCCTCCCGCATGCCCACTATACGCCCTCGCTCAAAGTCCGTCAACTGCACATACGGTTCACGTCCACGCTGTCGCGGCATACTACGAGTGTTAAAGACTGCGATGGAGCTCCGTATGCCACGGCAAACTGGCTGACACTGACGGCGGCGGTGCACAAATGCTGCGCAGCTAGCGCCATTCGACGGCCACCACCGCGGTTCCTGGAGTGTCCGCTGTGCCGTGCGTGTGATCATTGCTTGTACAGCCCTCTCGCAGTGTCCGGAGCAAGTATGGTGGGTCTGACACATCGGTGTCAATGTGTTCTTTTTTCCATTTCCAGGAGTGTACATTCGATCGTAACATCTCTGGAGTTGAGAAGCCACCAATCTTTCTACAAAAATTTTGCTGTGAACACTATTTAATTAGAGATACGATGCAAAATTTTTATATTCAGAGAGATTTATTTTGAATATCGAGCGCGCTGTTTTTGAAAAAGTAAGCAAAACGGCGTACGAAAAGGAAGACTTTAAATATCTTGATTTGTACGTGAACGGCGTGGAGTTATTACACTTAACACAGAATTTCAGCTTCCCCTGGTATTATTAAAGAATTTTGCACATGTCGCATGACGCCTTTCGCTGGTTTCCCATTACAATTGAGAAACGCAACACTAATTACCGACGACCAACGTAACCTGAAGAAAGGCTAGTATATACATTTCGCTGTTATTAGCAACTGGAGACATTTCAATTACTGCAGTGATTGCTTCTCATTTCAATAGCTGCTACATCTCAGATACATTATGATGTATCCAGTGACATAAGCCAAGCACTTCCAGGATTTTATTGAAGTATGTGTAAGAAAGATAATGCCGATAAAACAGTCCCCGTTCTGTCAGATTCGGTGTTAACGGTACAGAAAGCTTAGCAGTCTGCTGTCTCGTCTACTTCTGTTGTTGGCATGCGTTGTACAAGCAGGGGATTGGTCCGAAGATGAAGCTTTCGCCAAGGCCACGGCTGGAGATAGCGGTAATGTGTGCGGTAAGTGTGCCTACTTTGTGTGTGTGTGTGTGTGTGTGTGTGTGTGTGTGTGTGTGTGTGTGTGTGTGTGTGTTTTCTTTCATTTTCATTTCTGATGAAGGCTTTGGCCGAAAGCTAAGGGCGTAACAATCTTTTAGTTGTGCCTGTCTGCGCTCAACGTGTCATCTTTATGGTAAGTAGCAATCCATCCTTTCATAATACTGTTGATATTCCAGTCTCGACTTTCTATTGTTTGGATATAGCTATCGTACATAGCTCTGAGATCTAAGAGACTTACAACACAAATGCCAAGGGAAAAGAAATATGACTCGTAG
Source organism: Schistocerca gregaria (assembly GCF_023897955.1). NCBI lineage: Eukaryota > Metazoa > Arthropoda > Insecta > Orthoptera > Acrididae > Schistocerca > Schistocerca gregaria. The sequence goes on along the minus strand of NC_064924.1, from coordinate 92,073,241 downwards.
AATATTGGAGAAACAATCAAAGGTCCAACAGTGGATGTGAGAAAGACGATAAATTCATTAGATACTTGCATCAGGTTGGAACTGACTGAATAGGGACAAACTTTTTTTTTTAATGGAAAATCAAAAGCACAAATTTCCTTGAACGTAAACAAGTGCGGATATATGTCTGTTACGTTGATTAAGATATATGAAAGACCTGGTATTTCCGTTTCTTAACTTAGTAGCTGTAATTACGTGGCTAACATGTCACTATTACGTTAGCGTTTTCAATGATAAATAAAAATGATTTGTAGTGAAACCTCTTTATAACGTTCCTACACATAATGTTTTCTTCTATGTTACGTCCTTTTTTTTCGGTCGCGACTAAAAGCCCATATAAACAATGTTAAATTTTTCTCTTTACTGCGTTTCCTCTATATTACAATTTCCTCCATGTAACGCTCATATTTTTGGAATCTTGGACGATTATTTACCTCTTTATCACTTTTAAGTGACTGGATGTAGACGCATAGTTTCCATTCTGTGGATTCACAGTTTGCACCGGCTCGGAAAGCGCGCTCTCAGCGTGTTTCATATGTCAGCGGCAGAACCCGGTCATGTGACATGTGACGCACATTCTGCTTGCGATCTTTTTGGCGCCATTTCAGTCGATGCTTTGCTTTGTATTCTTAGCGTGTTGTGTGATCTGAGCAGTAAACAGTGCGTGTGTCTAATGAGAGTGTGTCTTCGATATAACGATAACCGGGAAGCCAGCAGAGCTCACAACTGAAGCTGAAAATTTTACAGACAATGAATTTAATTATGTACCCGTGGAGGGAAGTCAGTGCTGAAACTATTAAAAACTGTTTCACAAAAGCGAAATTCTGTGAGAATGAGATGGCAGCTCCTGTGGAAGATGTTGCAAGTGATTTGCAAGAGTTTCAGGAATTAATAGGCAGTGATTCTGTCACTTTTGAGGACTTTGTGGCTGTGGATGATAACGTGGTAACCACAGGATTACAAAGTATTGAGGAGCAGAATGCAGAGCGAAGGTTGGATAATAGTAGTGGTAGTGAAAGTGGCAGTGACAAGGAAGATGACCCCGTGCCCTCATATACTAAGGCAGCTGAAGCCTTTGAAACATATATATGGAGAGATATATGATGGCCCATAGACTTGAAGACAGAACAGTAGTTCAACTTGCTCATTTGGAGCAAGAAATGATTACCATAGAGTCTAGGAGAAATAGAAAACAAACATGTTTCCATGAATATTTAAAAAAAAATCATAGGTATATGATTTTCAGGCTGCATAGGTTCCTAGAGTTTTGTGCAATTTTCGTTCCGTTTCATAATTTAATTATTAGAGTTAATTTTTTTGTAACCAATTCTTTTTTAATCTGTACCATTTACTGCCTTTTTATGTAATATGTTAAGTAGGTCATAGACAAAATTTGGCTTATATTCTATAATTGGGTCAACTGAAGAACGGGATACCACCTGTCAGCTCTGGACAATGATGTCGTATCTTGAGAATCTGTTATAACTTTTTACAGTACAAACTGATCCATTTACTTTCACCCATCCACCTACGAGGCCCCATGTTTTAATTACAAAAAGCTTATCATTTGATACACTGATCATTTGCAATGAGTATCATTTTACAGTGTTGTGAAAATTTAAAATGTCATCTACGGCACCACTTGTCAAAGATGATTAATGGTATCCCGATCATCAGTAATGCCCTAAAACTATTATTTGGAAACCTTCCTCTTTATAGTGTTGTTCTTTATATAGTGTTCAGAATTTGTAATTCCTTGAAAAACGGTATGTAGACGTTCCACTGTACTTGGAATGTGCTGTCTGCCCGTTAACGAACTGTACAGGGTGAACATTAATACAACCGACTAATTGCAGGGACGGATTCATGGCTAGATATAGGGTCCAATGAACAAGTGTCCAGAAATGCATCTTTACCACAGGAGATCGAGCTGATGAATGGCAGTTCCTCTGACCACGTGCCGTGCGTTCCTTGTGTGTTTCAGGCTTTGTGATTGACGCAGCGTGCTGTAGGCAGCAGAATGGTCTGGTATTCATGTCGGGAACCTGGTGTTTGTATACGGCGAAGCAGACGGAAAGGGTCGATAGACAGCCCGGCTCGACCAGAACAAGCACCCTCACCGACACCAACCACATTACACAACATTTGAAGCCCTTTTAGGGCGTTTGGTGATCATGGATCCTTTCAGACAGGCGAACGTGTAGGGAGGCGGCGGACTGTGCGTACACCACATTTGGAAGACCAGGTTCTCCCCGATATTGAGACAAACCCTAGTGCAAGCTCCAAAACTGCTGTAAGGACGATCCACCAACCCCCTGCAAGTTCGTCTGTCTGAAAGGACCGTGATCATACAGACTAGCAAAAAAGGCTTGAAAGGTTGTGTGATGAGGTTGTTTTATGTGAGGGTACTTGTTCCGGTATAGCCGTGCTACCTCTCAACCACTTCCGTCTGTTTGGCCGTACACAAACACAATCTCAGCTTGTTTCCGACATCATCGTCATCATAAACTAAAGGCTATGCCTTGTTGATTTAGCCATGTCCCTCTCTCCATTGTCATCCTCTTCAATTCTTCACACGATTTTATCCCCATACCTTCTTTGATGTTATTTAAATACGTTGCTCTTGGCCTGCCTGTTGGTTTTTTCCCTAAAACGTTTCCTTCAAATACATTCTTTAGGAACTGGTTATGTTTCATTATGTGCCCTATCATTTTTGATTTTCTTCTTCCTATATAATTTAGCAGCGTTCTGTTCTCATTCACTTCTCTTAATACCTGTTCATTACTTTTTCTATCTACCCAGCTTGTTTTCGTCATTCTTCTCCATATACACATTTCCATTGCTTCCAGTCTCTTTTTCTCTGCCTTTCCCAGAGTCCACGCTTCACATCCGTATGTTAAGACACTCCAGACAAAAGTTTTGGCAAACTTTTTCCTGCTGTCTAGGCTTATATGATTGTCTGTTAGTAAATTCCTTTTATTTTGGAAAGCTTGCTTTGCCAAGGCTATTCTCTTTATATCTGTGATACATTTATTGTCATAAGTGATTGTGCTCCCCAAATAACTGAAGTTCTCAACCTGCTCTAGAACATCATCTTATAGTTTAATATTAACTTTACCATTTTCTTTTGCCTTCCCCACTACCATAGTTTTTGTTTTCTTCTTGTTTCTTTTAGATAAAATTTTCTTGGGATTATGGCAAATTTTAGCAACATAAACCCCATTTCCTTTACTGAATCAGCAAGTACTACTAAATCATCTGCAAAACGGATAGTGTGTTCGTTCCCCGTTAATTTTAATTCCTTTGGTTGTTCTTATCGATGGTTTCTTTTTCAATAAATAAGTTGAACAAATATGGTGATAATGTGCATCCTTCCCTTACTCCTCTCGTTATTTTTGTTCTCGACATGAATACCGACAATTCTGCTGCTTACTGTATGCTGCGTCAATCACACAGCGTGCAACATGAACACACGGTCCATGGTCAGAGAAACGGCAATTCATCGGCGCGACCTACTGTGGCAACAAAGCATTTTGACAAATGTCCGTTGCCCCCTATATACAGTCATGAATCCGTCCCTGCGGTCTGTTGGTTCTATTAATGTTCCCCTGCATAGTTTGTTCACAGACATACAGCACATCCCAGGGAAATCATTTTTACTTATCAGTAAAAGATACTCTAATATAACAGTGACACATTAGCCATGTCATTACAGTTACTGTGAACTTAAGAAAAGAAAATTATCAGGTTTCTCGTATATTTTTAATTTCAATCCAGTCATATTTCGTTTCCTTTGGCTTTTGTGTTGTGGATCTCTTAGATCTCAGAGCCACGTACGATAGTTATATTCAAACAATGAAGTCCAGATTGGAATATCAACAATATTATGAAAAGGATAGATTGCTACTCACCATAGAGATGACACACTGAGTACAGACAGGCACAACTAAAAGACTGTTACACTCTTAGCTTTCGGCCAAAGTCTTCTTCAGAACAGAAGAAATCTCTCTCTCTCTCTCTCTCTCTCTCTCTCTCTCTCTCTCTCTCTCTCTCTCACACACACACACACACACACACACACACACACACACACACACACAAAGTAGGCACAATTACGCACACGTTACCGCTACCTCCAGCCGTGGCTGGCAAAAGGCACTCCGTGATCGTGCAACGCATGCCAACAACAGAAGACAGCAGACTAGTAAGCTTTCTGTACCGTTAACACTGAAGCGGACAGAACGTGAACTTCCTTTGATGGCTCGCGAAAAGACCAATAACCAGGAGAACACGAGCGAATGCGAGCAGAACAGTGCCAAATATACAGTAGTTCTCTCACGCTCACGTACCACTTATATCAAAGATAACCAGTCAGATTCCCCTGCGTCGCTCGAAGATTTTAGTGTGGCAATTCTCTTCCCTCTGATCCTGTGCAAAATGATCGTCGGCCCACTACTTTCTTTGCTGCAGCAGCGTGATGTGGGGATAAGATTATCTTTGGCGAAAGATACTGTATAATCTGTAAATTGAATGTGTAGCTGGTTGGGTCTTTTTGTTGTAGGGTCTAGCAGTGTCTCCCTCGCCCAGCATGCAGAGTCACAAAATAAGTGGGGCTGGCAAGCACAGTACAGAGAAATAATGCAGCTTGTTCGTTTTGTTGCTTCAAATGGTTTTGTCACCATCTGGAACTCACCCGGATGGAATTTCTAAGCAGTGTTCAATCGAACGACCATGTATTATAAATTGGTGAGTTTGCAATGCTCAACCCCCACCATTGTGTAAGAGAGGGAGAATCCATGTGGATTTTACAGAGCCTTAGGCAGGGACATAACTAGGCTGGGATAACCTAGAGCTTTGTATATGAAAGAAATATCAACTAGCTGGTGGCGGCCATATTGGGCCTGCTATCCCTCTGCTGCTTATCCCTTGCTTAGTTGCACGGTTTTAATGTGGATACAGAGTTCTCATACTCCAGATATGCTTTTTGTGGTATTTTTATTATGACTGGACAAAATATTTATGGTCATATCATGTTAGCAAGACAATAATTTGAAATTTATCCAGTGGGGTCAGAGTATTGCTTATTAGTGTGGCATCCGTACCAGGTCGGGTTGACAGAGGAGATAAAGAAGATCCAAAGAAGAGCAGCGCGTTTTGTCATAGGGTTATTTGGTAGGCATGATAACGTTACGGAGATGTTTAGCAAACTCAAGTGGCAGACTCTGCAAGAGAGACACTCTGCATCGTGGTGTAGCTTGCTGTCCAGGTTTGGGGAGGGTGCGTTTCTGGATGAGGTATCAAATATATTTCTTCCCCCTACTTATACCTTCCGAGGAGATCACGAATGTAAAATTGGAGAGATTCGAGCGCACACAGAGGCTTTCCGGCAGTCGTTCTTCCCGCAAACCATACGCGACTTTAACAGGAAAGGGATGTAACGACAGTGGCACATAAAGTGCCCTCCGCCATATACCGTTGGGTGGCTTGCGGAGTATATATGTAGATGTAGAAAATACTCCAGGTATAGAGCATGAGATTTTCAATGCTATATTACACTTTATTACGAAAACAAAAATTTAGCAACACTGCACCTTATCAACCAGCATTTATATATCCAGTGCTGTAACCAATTTGTAGAATATACATACATGTGCATGGTTGGAACAAAATCACAGTTAAGAATTGCGTTTGTTGAAGTAATGCGTGGTATCACATTTTATTCATTATGGATCACGATATGACTTGAATGTGTTACGAGCTTAAGCAGATTTTAGCAAATATACATAAGGGTGATAATGATAATGACTCAACTTTTGGAAATAAGGGTGAGAGAGATGCTAATGTACATGTGTCAGGAGGATATACAGATCAAAGATGAGGTGAATGTAAATAAATGTGAAGATGATAAAGGTATTCAAGAAACTAGTGCGCCTACTCTTGTATCTAGAAGTGGACAGATAGTGTAAGACATAGAACCAACAGATGTGTGCAAGCAGCCCTCCAGGAGTACAGGGTGTTTCACAATGAATATACGGGTTTTAAGGCATTGTAGCACATATTACATTCACCTTACAATTATAAAAAGTACACCAAATGAAAGAGAAACACACACGGTTTTTCTTACAGTTATTCAGTGTGAACACCGATCACACATCTAGTCGAAACATTTTGAAACCTTGATCAATGTGTCAGGAGTAAATGTTGCAATAACACTGTTTCTAAAGTCAGATACATCACCTGGTATCGGAGGTACAGAGATCGTGTGTGAACGTGGGGGTCATGCATAAAATGCCATGTCAACTGGTCCCTTGCACCCAATCCACCGGGCAGATACAACGCCGTTTAACTAGTCGCGTACTGAGTTACGCCAGCGAGGTGGCGCACCGTCTTGCTCCCAAATAAATATGTGTTGTTCAGCTTCTTCCCATTGAGGCACAGGCCATAGCTGTAGCACATCACGATAAGAAACATCAGTTACAGTTGATTCACCAACAAAGAAAGGCCCATAAACTTTCTACGGAGATATTGCTTGGGCTAAACGTGAAAGACTCGCACTCGTTCAACATGTTTTTCAGTCACTCTTTGTCATTCCATACTCTTCCCGCTGCGCACAGGTATACAAACAAAACTGTAAGTTGAACGTAGCAAATGCTACAACGCCTTAAAACCAGTATGTTCATTTTGAAACACCCTGTATAATACATCGAACTGCACATATTCCACATCACCCTCTACCACAAATGCAGACAACGGCAGATTATCCCAGACTTTTAATCACGAGTCACATACAAAGTATACTAGTAATGCATAGCAATAATCATGCAGAGACATTAAAATTCTACACCCATACCTTGAATACTGGATTGAACTTGATTCTACACAACCACAGACATTCTTTGGTCTCTTAATAATAGCTGGTTTACGTAAGGCAGGGCGGAAACCTCTGAGCAAATTTCGATCAGATGAGTACAGCTTGCCCATTTTTCGAGTCACAATGAGCTTTTCGTGACTTCCTGATTTTCTGATGCACCTCCGGTTCGATGATAAACTTACAAAAGAAATAAAAACGGTTTCTGGATCAATAGCTCAACCTATACGTGCTGTGTTTGAAAATTTCTCTGATACATGCATTTCGTCTTATCTCCCTGGGCGTTGTATTACAGCTGATGAGCACCTACGTACTTTCTGGGGATGATGTCCACCCAAGATGCACATTCCCTCAAAACCTGGACATCAGAGGATAAAAGTGTGCACTGTTGTAGATTTTGAGACCAATTACCTCATAAACACACAACTACATACAGGGAAATCTGCCGAATGAAGGGAAATAGAGCTGGGGAAACGAGTGGCACATTATATAGTTGGTAACCTGAGGGGAAGTGGTAAGAACATTTCCACTGATAGCTTTTTTATAAGGTTGAAACTTAATTGTGGCTTGCAACAATGGAGTTATGGTCTCACAATAAGTCATTATTATTTTTCTAGAAATATTTTACATTTTGTCTCCATAGAGCTAGTAGAAACGCTTTGGTGTCAAATAAGACCCCATACATATGTTTTCCCAGAGTTGATGCAATGCTAGGGGACAAAAAAAGAGCTGTGTATAGGGAAGGTACGACCAGGTAGCCATCGGCAGCCACAATGAGCTTACTAACGCGCTGCTGTTTACACATTGGCTGCTACAGCCTGTTTTGTTACTCATGTTAAAGAAGAGATCTCAGGGAGCTCACGCGTTGCTATGGTAGAGTACAAGTTTTAAACTGAAATCTCGAATTTTCAGCAACAAAAACTGGAAGCATAATTGGTCCAAGAAGTATACTTTGTGATTAGGCCAAACTTAAATTTTCGTCCTGTTAATATTCATCAACAGCAAAAGCTGCCTGTTTCAGCAGCAAGCTAAAATTTTTAGCTTGGCTGTAAGTATCTGTAGCTTTCAACTCTCATAGTGCGCAGAGCCATTTGAACCATTTTGAACCCAAAGGTAGTTATGATATGTACGCTTATGTGTTCTTTGAAGCGGGTGAAAAATGGTCTCCGCGTCTGGCCAACATAAAAGCCTTCGCACTCATCACTGTGCAGTTTGTACACACCAGCGCTTCTGTACCTTTCGTGCTGATTTCCTATTAGTTTAGAGTCTAAAGTATTAGTTGTATTAAAGGTAAGGGCTGTATTAGAATACGAAATTGTTGCCAAGTTTTGTCATAGAGGGGCCATTGTAGGTCATAGAATGTACTTTTTCTCCTTTGCCTTAGTACGAGGGTAATCCCAAAAGTAATGTCTCCTACTGTAAGTACATAGACCTGTTTATTTCTACAATGCTTTACATCAGTTTACAGCTTGAACATTTAGCTATTTTTCAACATGATCGTTTCTGTCGATGCATTTTTGTAGACGCTGTGGCAGTTTTTGTATGCATGTCATACCAGCTCGCTGCCAAGCTGTTCAGAAAGTTATGAACCTCTTCTTTCACCTCGTCGTCGGAGCTGAATTGGTGGGACCACAATTAACGCTTACAGGTAGTGAGAGACTCTGAAAAAGCTCAGTAGGGCAATTCAGAACCGGAAGAGAATGTTGAGCAAGGACGTACACATTCTCCATGACAACGCTCGCCCACATCTCGATCGGCAAACCATTGTTCTCCTGCAACATTTTCAGTGGAACATAATCACCCACCCACCCTACGGTCCTGACTTGGCGCCCAGTTTCCTAGGTTAAAAGAACATTTGGCCAGAAAGCGTTTCCGCTCCGACAACGAGGTGAAAGACGAGGTTCTTCTAAACAGCATGGCGACGAGCTGGTGTCACATGGGCATACAAAAACTGCCACAGTGTCTCCAAAAATGCATCGACAAAAATAGTGATTATGTTGAAAAATAGCTAAATGTTCAAGCTGTGAACTGATTTAAACCATCGTAGAAATCAACAGGTCTATGTACTTATAAAAATAGGAGACCTCACTTTTGGGATTACCCCCATAGCAGTTTTATTCCTGTCTTTCTTGTTTTTCGCTTGTTTATAGATGTCATAGACTATAGGTGGATCATACCCACTTCTATAAGCAATATTTTTATACGCTTCCTTCTGAATGGAGAGATGAAAATCAGCAGAGTAACTGGTGGCTTACAAAAGAAGCTCAATGGTGTGCACCAAACACAACTAAAACACATTAACGTAAGGTATAAGATTTAAGATTACTGGCAAGTGCATCACATAGCTAAGACCTGCAGTGTTCTAGTGTGAACAGATATGCGATGAAAATTGTTGCATAACCTTGCAGGAGAAAAATCTACAACCTTCTCTCTCATTTAAATCTTGCTGATGCAGAAGCATGGCTACTATACTACCTAATACTTGGTATTGAAAGAAGGATACAGAAGTTATGTCCCTGTTGTAAGACAGACGAGAAAATCCTATCAAGGACAATTTTTTTAACTGAATCACATGACATCTGTATTGTAATAAAAAGTACATTTCAATACTTTCACACCTATAATTAATAAGCAATAAACTATAGATACAGCTGCTACTGATTCTCTCTCTCTCTCTCTCTCTCTCTCTCTCTCTCTCTCTCTCTCTCGCTCACACACACACACACACACACACACACACACACACACACACACGAGGACAATTTGACTAGTATTGTTCCAAAAGTGTCACTGCACTAAAGAGGAGAGACAATTATACATATTTACATAATTTGATCCTCATCACGTCAGTCATAGTTACTGTGTTTATATACTTGCAAAATGTCTTTAGAACAGTACATACTCTAGAGTACATGACAATGCACAGTAGACTCACTCACACCTTCCTGTCATGCACATTCTTCTTACCAAGCCAGTAGTTGTTCTGTGCTTTCTCTCTCTCTCTCTCTCTCTCTCTCTCTTACTCTCAGAGATGGTTTTCGTATGTATTTACAGTGATCCAGTAAGTTACGCAATGCATATGGAGCCCTCTTGACAAGCTAGCTAACCATTGCACACTAGTGGCTTTGTGTGGTGGGGTCCTAATATTTTTTCTCTACCTACATAGTTGTACACTGTAGAAAATAAATAACTTTGTCGTGCTTACATTTGCTGATATTACTAATTCATCATGGCATGACGGATGTCCCAAAGGTACAAATCAACTAATAACTCCTAAATTTTCTTTGCTCTGAGATATACTGTTCATTGTAACTTTTAATGAATACTGCACGCAGAATGGTGGCATTTAGAGGATACCAAGTTTTGACAAAATGTGTATATTTTGGGCAAAAATTGCAATAATAATAAGAAATATCTGAAATAATGAAGAGAAACATGTTATTTACCTTATTGCCACTATCTTCTAATGCATATGTAGGGATTCTGTAGGTTTCTTGTGAACTGCATATTCATATAATTTATTTTCTCAAGTCTGTTTATTAAAAACAGAATTACATATTTACAATAATAAATTAAATTTCTTCTATTGGTGTACATTTACATGATTTGAGTACCCAGATGAAGTATAGTTGTGCATCATCACACTAAACTCGATCTGGACATTCCCTCGAGACTGAACATTGGTCACTGAAAAGAAGGAAACAAAAATAAAATACCAGAGGGAAGAAAAGTAGCAGAAGAAAGCAAAACAATAATAAAATATTACAGTATAAGGTGATGACCTCCTCCTCCTCCTCCGAGATGAATATAAACTTAAAATGGTGCAGGTTTGATAGGTGTAGAAGATTTTAGTGGAACTGCAGTGTGTACTAAACACCCTAACAAAGGAAGACTTCCTGTGTGCATTTCAAAAGTAGCAGAAACACTGGGATCAGTGCACTCGAGCTCAAGGAGTGATTGAAAGTGACAGATGACAGAATTTTAACCAGTATATTTTGGTAACCTTCGGATATCACCTCATACCACAGTCAAACACACACATCAATGCAACAAACAGAAAAAAAAGATGTTAGCAAAATGTCCTTTATATAACGAAGAAGTTTCTGCGTAAGCCACACATGAAAACTAACATTTTAGTAACCTGTTTTGACAAAAGCAGAACATGTCAATTAATTAATGAAATGCAAGAATTTTATTTCATAAATTATTTTTTTCTTGCTACTCTGTATCATTGGATTTTAGAATTTTATGTTTTGATGATTTTGTTGTTATTGCCTTCAGCCTGAAGACAGGTTTGATACAGCTCGCCATGCTAGCCAATCCTATGCAAGTCTCTTGATCTCCACTTAACTATCGCAATCTACATACACTTGAAATTAAGTCTCCCACTTCAATTATTACCCCCCCCCCCCATACGCATACACCCTGTGTACATGCACACAAGCATACACATAGAACATTACCAAAATAACTATTTATCAGGGTATGTCCCACCATTTTACTCTTTCTTTTTGTCATTTTGTGTCACAAATTTCTATTCTCCACAATTTGATTTCTGTAACATCATGTTTCAAAGATTTCTGCTTTATTCTTGTCATTTTGTTTATCTCCCACATTTTGCTTCCATACAATGCTACACTCCAAATACTTTCAGAAAAGACTTCCTAACACTTAATTACAGTTAACAGATGTATCTTTCTCATAATAGATTTTTCTTATTACTGCCAGTCTACAGTTTATATTATCCTCAGTTCTGCCATTGTCAATTACTTTGCTGCCCAAATGGCAAAACTCATCTATTACTTTTAGCGTCTCTATTCCCAAGCTAGTTTCCTCAGTGTTACTCGATTTCATTCAACTACCCTCCATTATCCTTGTTTTGCCTTTGTTCTTACAACCGATTTTCAAGAAATTATCTATTCTGCTCAAATGATCATCTATGTCCTTTGCTGCTTCTGATAAACTCACAATATCATTGGCCAACCTCAGACTCTGTATTTATTTTCCATGGCCCTTCCTACATAATCCTCGGTTCTTATAAATGCAACCTGGTGTCTGTAGAAGTTACAGATAACTATTCTCTTCATGTAATTTTATCCCTGCTACCTGAAATTCAAAGACGGCTCTCCTGTCTATAGTACCAAAATCTTGTTCTAAATAAACTAAGCCTGCAAAGGAAAGTTTCCTTTCTTCACTCTTATCTTCTGTTATATAGTCAGTATTGCCTCACATGGTCCTAAATTTCTACAAAAATGGAAGTGATCAGCCCACAGGTCGGGTTCTACCACTCATCCCAATCTTATGTACATAATTCATGTTACTATTTTAAAACTATGATTTTTTACTCTGGCAATTCAATAAGATGTGCCTTGTCAGCACCTGTCTTCTTTGACCATGCGATTATACCACTCATCCCAATCTTCTGTACATAATTCATGTTACTATTTTAAAACTATGATTTTTTACCCTGGCAATTCAATAAGATATTCTTGTCATTTTGTTTATCTCCTACATGTCTTCTTTGACCATGTGATTATTACATTCTTTTTGAATCTGCTCCAGATACTTTGTTTCGGCATAAGTCTTTCAGTACACTGTCAAATTCTTCTTGGAGCACAATATCTCTCATATGGACCTCATCTACTTCATCTTCCTTTTCTGTAATACTGTCTTCAAGTTCATTTCCTTTGCATAGCCCTTTCAATTATTCTTTCCTCCTTTCAGTCTTCCCTACCTTCCTTCATACTCATTTCTTAATATTCATATAGTTCTACACCTACATACATACTCTGTAATCTGTGCCATTTGGCAGAGGGTATAAAGCACTCCATGTCATTTCCTTTCCCATTCCACTCGCAAATTGAGCAAGAGAAAAACAACTTTCTATATGCTTCAATACAATCCCTAATTTCTCATATCTGATCTTCATTGTCCTTATGTAAAATGTATGTTGGTGGCAGGAGCACTATTCTGCAATCAGCCTCAAATGGCAGTTCTCTAAATTTTCTCAATAGATCTCCTCGAAAACAATGTCGCCTTCTGTCCAGTGATTACCAAAGCATCTCGGTAATACTTACGTGTTGCTCAAACCTATCAGTAAAAAATCTAGCAGCAGCCTATCTCCGAATTGCTTCGATGTCTTCCTTCAATCTCATCTAGTACAGATCCCAACCACTCGGACAGTACCTAACAGTGGGTTGCACTAGTGTCCTATATTTGGTCTCATTTACAGATGCACCACTCTTTCCTATAATTCTCCCAATAAATCCAAGTCCACCATTCGTCCTCCTTACTACAATCCTTACATGCTCATTCCATTTCATATTGCTTTGCAATGTTGCGCCTACATACCTGGTAACCTCCCACAGTCACTCAATGATGCCCCTTCCCATACACCACAGCATCATCAGCAATCAGCCGCAGAACTGCTGATGTCCGCCAGACAATTTATGTATACAGCAAATAACTGCTCTCCTATTGCAGTTCCCTTGGGCAATCCTGATGATAACCTTGTCTCTGATAAAGACTTACATCAAGGACAACATACTGGATTCCATTACTTAAGCAGTCTTCAAGCTACTCACATACCTCAGAATCCATTCCGTACGTTTGTACCTTTGTAATAGTTGGCTGTATGGCACCGTGTCAAAGGATTCATGGAAATCTAAGAATATGTGCTCTGCCTGTTTCCCTTCATCCATGGATCACAGGATTTCATGTGAGAAAGGGAAAAAGCGAGTTTCTACTATAGCTCTGCTATTCTCCTCTAGCCATTCCAGTTTTGCCCCTTTGCCTTTACTGACAATCTCATTTTTAGGCATATGTATTTCCTTCTGCCTGTTTTTTTTTTACATTATTTGCATTCGTCAATTAAATTGAATATCTAACAATAGAAAGTCCAAGTTGGAACATAAACAATTATGAAAAGGATAGTTTGCTATCACTATAAAGACAACACTCTGAGCTGCAGACAGGCATGACAAAAAACTGTTTGTTCTTCCATCTGTGATTTTCAGAGAAGCTGATGGTGGAGTGTAGGATCCATATGGCTCGGCTTGTGAAACATTGAAATCGAGCATGTTATGTTCAGCTTCATGATGTGCGACAGGATGGTCCACTTTGCAATTGGCCACACTTCGGCCATGGCCATTTATCCTGGCTGACAGCTGGCTGGTAGTCATACTACTATCAGTAAAATAATAAACTCACTGAAAAGTAAAAGCTCTTACGGAATTGATGGCATTTCCAGCAAAGTACTTAAAGCTTGTTCCCCACAGATAAGTAGGATTCTCAGCCACGTATGTAATAGCTCTTTGGAGCAGGGTGTTTTCCCTGATAGACTGAAATATGCCATTGTAAAACCATTGCATAAAAAGGGGGATACGTCGGATGTCAAAAACTACCGCCCAATCTCTCTTCTGACAGCTCTATCAAAAATTTTTGAGAAAGTAATGTATTCAAGAGTAGCCTCCCATATTTGTAAAAATAAAGTACTAACAAAATGTCAGTTTGGTTTTCAGAAAGGCTTTTCAACAGAAAATGCTATATATGCTTTCACTGATCAAATATTAAATGCTCTGAATAACCGGACATCACCCATTGGTATTTTTTGTGATCTCTCAAAGGCCTTTGATTGTGTAAATCATGGAATTCTTTTAGATAAGCTAAATCATTATGGTTTGAGTGGGGCAGTGCACAAATGGTTTAATTCATACTTAACTGGAAGAATGCAGAAAGTTGAAATAAGTGGTTCGTGTAATGTTAAAACAACAGCTGATTCCTCAAACTGGGGTGCTATCAAGCACAGGGTCCCACAGGGTTCGGTCTTAGGTCCTTTACTGTTCTTGATATACATTAATGACTTACCATTCCACATTGATGAAGATGCAAAGTTAGTTCGTTTTGCTGATGATACAAGTATAGTAATAAAATCCAAAAACCAAGAACTAAGTGATGTAACTGTAAATGATGTTTTTCACAAAATTATTAAGTGGTTCTCAGCAAAGGACTCTCTTTAAATTTTGATAAAACACAGTATATACAGTTCCGTACAGTAAATGGCACAACTCCAGTAATAAATATAGAATTTGAACAGAAGTCTGTAGCTAAGGTAGAATTTTCAAAATTTTTAGGTGTGTCCATTGATGAGAGGTTAAAATGGAAGCAACACATTGATGGTCTGCTGAAACGTCTGAGTTCAGCTACATATGCTATTAGGGTTATTGCAAATTTTGGTGATAAGAATCTCAGTAAATTAGCTTACTATGCCTACTTTCATTCACTGCTTTCGTATGGCATCATATTCTGGGGTAATTCATTGTTCAGTAGAAAAGTATTCATTGCACAAAAACGTGTAATCAGAATAATTGCTGGAGCCCACCCACGGTCATCCTGCAGACATCTATTTAAGGATCTAGGGATCCTCACAGTAACCTCACAGTATATATATTCCCTTATGAAATTTGTTGATAATAATCCAACCCAATTCAAAAGTAATAGCAGTGTGCATACCTATAACACCAGGAGAAAGGATGATCTTCACTATACAGGGTTAAATCTGACTTTGGCACAGAAAGGGGTAAATTATGCTGCCACAAAAGTCTTTGGGCACCTACCAAACAGCATCAAAAGCCTGACATATAGCCAACTAACATTTAAAAATAAATTAAAAGAATTTCTAGATGACAACTCCTTCTACTCATTGGCTGAATTTTTAGATATAAACTAAGTAAAAAAAAAAAAAAACTTAATCATTAGTGTCATGCAATATTTTGTGTAATGTAATTTCTTGTACAGACATCTTTTATTAACCTAACACGTTCCACATCATTACGAAGTGTCGTATTCATGATCTGTGGAACAAGTATTAATCTAATATAATCTATAAAAAGCTGGGAGTGGCATAGGGATGGACTATGATGACATGGAGGTTGGGTGGACAACAAAACACCTCTTTAGGAGGGGTGCACTACCACTTTATTTCCAAAATATAAGCACAGTTTTGCATTTAAAACTTTTTCACACTGTTCACCATGTTTCTCCTCTTTTTTGTAGTATACTAATATTCTTTTGTCACTAGATACAGTGATTTGGTGCACTATTACTATTTTGCCACTAGATATAGCTATTTGTTCAAACATTGTGCTTTTGACAACGTAAATATTGTAACTTCATTATGTGTTTCCTCCTCTTTGGTTTGTTTATGTGTCATCTACATACTGCCAACCTAACAAAGTATATGTTCTAAACCAATGTATGAATGTAATAGCTGTTAGAGAGTGGTTGATAGCTTTGGTGACAGCTGATTTGACTTTTGGTTCCAATGTTCTGTGGAGGTGTTGATGGATAAGTGAGTGAAAAGAGGTTGGGCGGTATTCTTATTATTTTGGGTGGCAGTATTATTATTATTTAACATGTGTACTAGATCATTCAACAGATTTTCCTTTCTGCTTTTTGTTTTGTTTTTCTATATGGGGTATTTTTTTGCAGGGTTAGGTGGTGTTTTTTTATTGTTGATTCTAATTATTTTCATGTCTTCCTCTCTAGTGGTTGGTTTGTGGTTATGTTCTCTTAGGTGTTCTGCAAATGTGAAGTGGTTTGTCCCACACTTCCACACTCTCATGTGTTCTTTTCATCTGACATCAAATGTTCTACCTGTTTATCCTATGTATCTGCCTTCACAAGTGTTACACTGTAGTTGATATATACCTGGTTTCTGGAGTATTTGTCTGTTCTTTGTCAGTTTTGGGATGTATTTTTGTACTGCATTGTCTGTTGTGTATTTTGAAAATGTTGGCGATTTTCTGCGTGAGTCTGTGTTTATATGGCATTGTGTACCATCTTGTGTTTTCTTTAATCTTTTTCTGATTATTCTATGTAACTGTTATGGTGCTGCATGTTTGTATTTGGTTCTGTTGTGTTTTAGTCTGTTTTTGGTGCTTTCTGCATTATTTTACTTTTGTTGTTTAGCTTTGTGCCTACAACACAAAATGTGAAAGTTACCTTCTCGACCTTCACCTTGGGCAAGCACTCTGGGATCAACATACCCAGGTCGCCTTCCAGTCAGCCAACATGTAAATTTCTGCAGCAGTGATGCTGATTCTGGAATGAACAATGGCACACTAAAAGGCAATTAGTCTGCTCATACATCAATGCACAACATGAACTTATTTCTTAAAGTAATGAGATTTCAGTGTAAATATAACATTTGGACCCTATCTTCTTCATATTATAGAGATATCTAGTACAATGATATAAGACAAATGAAAAATAAATTTTTACCAGAATGAGGGTGAAGTCAATATGTTAAAAATTCTACAAAAGATAAAAAAGATGATATGTATTCCTGGTTTACATTCTAGTACAGGAGAATCAAATTATAGCAGCTGCCCCCTCTTAGTCATTGTTACTAGCACGGATATGACACTGAAATTCTCTCTCTTAACATTAACAGAACTGAATAACATCTCCAGTTTAAAAAGACAGTTAATGACATACTTACGAAAACAATACTATCTACTTTGTCCTGTATGCACCACTTACCCAATTACGACTAAATACTGTTATTTCCCACTAGACCTCCATTACTCCCCAAAGACTTAGCTTGTGCACTATGTCTACATTTCTCTCCCTCTGAGCTTGCTAAGTAAAAATATCACTTTTGCACCCAAAAAAATATCACTATTATTATTATGATTATTGTTATTGTTATTACACTGAGATGACAAAAGCTATAGGACACCTCCTATCACTCAGACCTCCTTTTTCCCAACGTAGTTCAGCAATTCAATGTCCCATGGACTCAACAAATCGTTAGAAGTTCCCTGCAGATATATCGAGCCCTCCTGCTGCTATAGCCGTTCACGACAACGAAAGTGTTGACAGTGCAGAACTTTGTTCATTATCTGACCTCTCAATTATGTCCCAAAAGTGTTCAGCAGCATTTATGTTAGGCAATCTGGGTGGCCTAATCATTCACTCGAATTATCCAGAACATTCCTTGGGGAACGCCAGATACTACTTCTGTTTTACTCGATGACTTTCTGTCTACTACTACAAACTGGGATCTTTCTGACAGGAAATCACAAATCCAGTCACACAACTTAGGTGATACTCTGTAGGCACGCAGTTTGGTTAGAAGACACATGTGAGGAACGGTGTTAAAAGCCTTCTGGAAATCTAAAAATATGGAATCATGAGTATAGAGAGCTAGTTGTGTTTCACAGGAATGATATTTTCTGAAACCGTGCTGACTATGTGTCAATAAATCATTATCTCCAAGGTACTTCATAATGCTCGAATACAGTATATGTTCCAAAACCCTACTGCAAAGCAATGTCAGTGATATAGGCCTGTAATTCAATGGATTACTCCTGCTTCCCTTTTTGGGTATTGGTGTGACTTGAGCAACTTTCCAGTCTTTAGGTATGGATCTTTCTGTGATCGAGTGGTCATATAAATTTGCTAAATATGGAGCTATTTTATCAGCATACTCTGACAGAAACCAGACTGGTATAAAACCTTGGTGAACTTACTCCTTAGGCAAGGTGCTTTGTTATCAAGATAGGTGACAGGTCAACTTGTAAAGTACGCCTCCTGACTCAGTACAATATCAGCAGATACTGTCCAGCAACACAAAGTCAGTTTTAAGAAAACCACAAAAGCTTTCAGACTTTAGTAGTAAACACAATGATTTGGAACCCATTGCAAGGATTAGCACATATGATGTTTGCTTTTAGCTAAGCACTGGCCATGAATCTTTGATCTACACTCGGGAGAAGAGACAAGTATGGTGGTGGTGGTGGAGTGTGTGTGTGTCCCTGATCTGATCTGGGACACTGAAGGCCCTTCTATTGAGAACCTCCACAGAATTACATTGTTTCTTTTCATGACAACATGTCTATCTTTGGAAAGGTGCCCTACTATTGAATGAAGATTACTGGCAGTGTCATGTGGTGACTTCAGAAGTTCTAAGCTCCACTATATTGTGACATCTGAATCAGTCCCACAAGGGCATTTCCAGTAACCAGACCCTGACCTGGTGACGTGTGTACTGGCCACGAGTCAGTGAGTATATTGTATGTGTCTCAACATACCAAGCTTGGCAGTTGCAGTGAGTGGCACTGCCCCCCACCCTACCAGCTGTGGGGTACACCTACCTAGCTATGGAGTCAAGTGTATGCGGACTACACAGATCCATTTCATGTGGACATGTAGTTGAGTTTAATAAACACATATTCTCATTTGCTATATATCATCAAATTCAACAGACTATGGTGGAGAATGCCACTAAAGACCATGCCCAGTGTTTTTTCTTCTGAGGGAGCCCAATGAACTCTGTTCACTGATAACTGACTGCAGTTGTTTCCACTGGTTTTCAACAGTTTTGCACCCAAAATGGAATCAAACATATTACTGCACCTCCACTTTACCCTCCCTCTGAACAGATGGAAAAACTGTTGACATTCAAGTCCAATGATTGTGCACTGCTTTCCTATTTATCCTTTTACAGTAAACAGTGATCCACAACTGAAGCCAAGCAGAACTAATGCATGGATGCCCTGCTATAATCACTCATTCCTAGATCTATTGCTGCCACTACAACTGTAGGATGTAGTTACACCTCTTAGAGAGGGCAACCTTGTCTGGGCATTCATTTTCAGACATATGCTTGGCTGGATAAATGGCTCTATTACTGCCCAGTAGGGGCACCAACTGGTCCTGGTAGTCACATCTCAAGGGATCCTTTGTAAGCATCAGAATCAGCTCTGTTTGCACTGATCCGGGGCAAGCTCTGCAACTGGATCTGTTACACTGGCAGGGGCAGCCTACCTCGCCCACCTTCAAGGCTAATAACAGCGTATGTGGGGCTTATTTCTAAGACAACTCTGGCAACAGCTTTCAGGCTTCTCCAGCTGTCAGATCTGAACCCAGACAATATGCAGGAGGCCCCACAGTCTGTGCCAGGTCACATATCGGACCACACCCGCCTCCTAACCAGCAGCCAATTTGGGAGTCTGCACCACTGTTGCCTCCTACCTCTTTGGTGCCAAGCCAAGGGAAGTTCCTCTATCACCTTCAGCAGCTGAAGTCACACACCACCCACTGTAGCAGGCCACACCTACTTCACCATCCCTTCACACCAGATAAGATGGTTCCAGCCCTATGGCTTGATTCATGAAGGGTAATCTTGTAATCCCATTAGATGTATAAATGAATCACTCATCATAATTATGCTTACATCCAGTCAGGTCACTAGGTGAGGTATGAAAGGATACAGCTGCTGGTGCTGGGTCACTTAGCAGCAGCTGCAAACTGCCATGGTGTAACATGTTTAGAGCAAGCTCTGCTGTGTACCTACTAACAACAACACTGTTTTTAGAATGAGATTTTCACTCTGCAGTGGAGTGTGTGCTGATATGAAACTTCCTGGCAGATTAAAACTGTGTGTCCGACCAAGACTCAAACTCGGGACCTTTGCCCTTCGTGGGCAAGTGCTCTAACATCTGAGCTGCTGAAGCACGACTCACGCCCGGTACTCACAGCTTTACTTCTGCCAGTATCTCGTCTCCTACCTTCCAAACTTAACAGAAGTTCTCTCGCGAAAGGCAAAGGTCCCGAGTTCGAGTCTTGTTCGGGCACACAGTTTTAATCTGCCAGGAAGTTTCAACACTGTTTTTTTTTCTGGACTGTGATTTGGATTTTATTGTCACCTACAGACAAAGTTTGGTTAATGTATGGATTTGCATGCCTAACTAGGGACTGTCTTCGCTCACTGACCTGTGTGTTTCCAGTGAACAAATGGTAGCATATGGATGCACCAAAGATCACTGTTCATGTCTGATTTTTTCCCATTTGAACTTACATACAAACAGTGTTCTTCAGTACTGACATGTCAATTATTCAACAAACATTCAGAGAATGTATTATCATGAGGTTTCTGTGCCAAGTCTTTTGTTTTGTGTATTTCCAGAAGAGTCAAGAACTGTTACTTTTTGTTATTCAGTTGTAATTTGTGTTTAGTAAAACCTGTGTTGGTGAAGAAGCAAATTTATAGCAGTCGTGGATGAGAGGGAAAAAATACTTCACCAGTTTTTAATGTTATAAACCAGACAATCGTAGTTCTTCAAAATGAGAATAAGGATCACCTGTTTTACATGATCTAAGAAAATAACCTTTTGATTGTATACCTAATGAAATATTGTCCGAGAAGCTTAAATTTTATGGGGCACAAAACACACCAATAAAGTAATTGCTTCATACTTAAGTAACAGAGAACAATATGTCTTGTTGAGTAACAAACATTCTCTGAAGGCAATAGTCGAGATTGTTATTAGTTCTTGGACCATTCTTTTTCATAACTGCAGTGAATGATCTGCCACACCATGTTCCCTATTTTGTATCCTGCTATGCAAACAACAGAAAGATAATTACGACCATCAATACACATTGGTATTACCAGTAAAACAGATGCCACTTGAATCACTAGATGCTATTGTGAAATGGTTCTCCTTCAACAAACTTCTGTGTAAACCACACAAGATCATCAACTCCTGTTATGGCCATATAATGTTATAGAGAATTAATCAGAAAAACTTTTAGAATTTCATGTGGACCCAAAGTTGACATCGGAGAACATATCAATCACATTTGCCAAAGAATATAAAAGGTAACATACCTAATGTGGAAATTAAGAAATTAGTCAGTTCTGAATGTCCAAGACTGACAATTTTGGACTGTCCAGTCTCACATTTCTTAGGGACTGACAGTACAGGCTCACTCCTCACATATTACTTATTTGGGGAAGAATATAAAAAGAACACGATAAATGTGTGAGGTTGGCCAAGTGATCACTGTCAACTTCTGTTTAGAACATTTGAAACACTCACAAGTGTGATCTTGTATAAATTGTTAAACTGATTAACTCTGCACTGGCGGCCACCCCCACCTTTCCCGACATTTTGAAAACTGCTTGCTTCAGCAGAATTTTTGTCAGTGTGAAGGCTTTTGTTAGATATCTTTGGCTGACATCTATATCTCTGGCTGAAAACTTCCTTGCATGTGGTTTTATTTGCACTTTGACAACACTAACACACATTATTAGGTGGAAGGTTGAATTCACAAACCTTTACGTGGAAGTCAAGATTTATGAATAATGGGTCATGGAAAAACTGTTTAGGAAACAGAGGTTTTATGGACATCGGTTTACCAACAAAAAAGAGGAAGCAGCTCGTAATGAAGAACATAAGCTTTCAGCTTCAGCATCAAAACTTGTGCAGGAGAATTGTACATGTGCGTGAATGATGTGATATGGATTACACTGGATTTAGACCTACTGATTTAGAGCTTCTCTGCCAGGCTATAAAGTTTTCATGTTCATGTGTTAGTTGTAAAAATACAGAATGCAAATTGTTGTTGAAGAAAGAAGAGTGGGAATAGGTTGGGATTTTAAATCAATTTGTAATTGTGGCTATGAATTTTCATTGTCTTCCTCCACAAACACACTGACACTGGTACCTACGAAAGAAATTTTAGATGAGCATATGCTCTGAGATGCTGTGGACAGGGCAGGAAAGGAGGTAATTTATTGCGTGGTTTTCTGATCATGCCTCCACCTCGTGAAAGGTTTGAAAAAATAAACAAAGAAATGTTTGATGCTGTATGTGATACTGCCGAAGTTTCTAAGAAGAAACTAGTGGAGAAATTGGAGGAAGTAAACCAAAAAGAAATAGATTCTGGTGTAGATATTCATGACTGTGAATCTCCGATAAATGTTACTGACCTGTGTGTGTCTGTAGATGGGACCTGGTTGAAAAGGGGTCACACATAACTGTATGGAGTTGCATCTGTTATTGGTATTGACTCAGGTAAAGTTTTAGATGCAGAAATTATGTCTAAACCCTGCCACCAGTGTGCAACAAGGAAAATGCCACAATATGAAGGCAGCGAGAAACTGCCGCAAGAAAAGCATGCAGCAGCATGCTCTAAAAAATATGGTGGCTCAAGTGGGGGCATGGAGGCTGCTGCAGTTGTGCAGATGTTCTCTGGTCTGAGGACCAGTATGGTGTTAGATATACTAAATACCTTGGCGATGGGGACTCCTCTTCAATCTAGCTGTAACAGATAAAAATCTGTACAATACAATAGAAAAGTTGGAATGTGTTGGCCACATCCAATAGAGTCTTGGTGGTAGGCGTCGTTGTTTGCTGAAGGAGAAGAAAGGTGAAGTACTTGACAATGGAAAACCACTAGGAGGAAAAGGCAATCTTACTCTGAAAGAAACTGATTCTCTTCAGTTATTTTCTGGGAGAGCAATCAGGAAAACACACATAATTTAGAGGCAATGAAGTATGCTGCGAGGGTAATCTTTTTCCACAAACTGCTCAAACACCAACACACAATCTGTGTCCAAAAGACAATTCGTGTAAGTTCAACAACAGAAATAAGACACATTCACATAAACACTCATTACCGGAACCTGTTATGAATGCAACTAACCCCACATTCAGGTTTCTTGCAAACCCTGATTTATTGAGGAAGTGTCTTCATGGAAAGACACAAAATGCAAATGAAAGCCTAAGTAATTTAATTTGGATCACATGCTCTAAAGGACATTTTGTGGACTTTAAGTACTCAAAATAGATATCTATGATACAGTTTTGTGTTACAATAATGGATATAATGGCAGAATTGAAGTTCTCAAGAGAGCTGGTATAGATCCTGGTATGTTTACAACAAAAGCATTTCACACCATTGACGAGAGTAGGGTCAAGACAGCTAACAGATCAGTGTCTCATCTGCAAATACAAGCCAGGAAAATTCAAAGAGGAGAGAAGAGTGACCTGAAGGATGAGGAGTATTAGTATGGAGGATTTTAAAATTGAGGTAAGATTATTACATGTAGAACTATGAGAAGAAAATCTAACTGTTTGCAATGTGTAGATCTATCCTTGGAACTAAAAAAGATCCTGCAATTACATTCTGATTTTTAGATGGTTGTACGTAGAAGAAAAAGGTTAATTTTGGATGTGGAAATTACCTCTGTTAATAATACAATTTTTACCAACAACTGTAGTTCAGTGGCCTTATAACCTTCTCATGACACAGCTCTTTTTGCTTTACACATGCAAAATGTTAGATTTGTACATTAATAAATATGTCTGTAATGATTTTTTGAACAAATGTTTCCTTTTTTGTTACATCCAGCCTTAACATTCAAAACGCATGTTTAAATGCCTGTAATTATGTACATTTGTAATTAAGTAGGTCAGTAACTATATATATCTGTATTTATGTACGAGATGAATCCTACCCTAAAATTTAAAGCCCAGGATAAAATAGCAACAATACAACTAAAACGATACATTGCTACTCACCACACTGTAGTGCACCAACCATATTCGATCAAAAACGTGCAGGGTAAGACGTAGATTGTTGCAGTGCCAGCCACAGGCAGCTACAGGAGTTATGCTTTACAAAACACAACACAGCCATCGCAATGCTGTGAACAGAGCCAGTCTGGCGAGGTATGGAGACAGCTGATACAGCAGTACCTACACAGGTAGCCATGGAAGAGTGTATCATATGTACTGCAAGGCACAACCAAGCCTGAGCAAGTGCAGCCTGAAAGCATATAGTCCGATTAAAATTACTTGATAGTCGACGCATGTCACATGCTGCTACAGCTTTGCCCCATTGGCTGCTGGCTACTGCTCTGTTACTGGTGACACACAAACACTGCAGGTCACTTTGTAACCGCTGTTAATGCATAACGCAGAGCAATGTGGAAGTGGGCATTGTGAGATGCTCCGTCGAGAGGTTATTTTAAGTGACCAATGACTCTAATGTAGCAGAAACCCATCTTGTAGTCCTGAATGTAAACTCATGTTTTAACCTAACCATAACCTTGTGACGTGCAATGTATCCAAGAGAACAGCAGAACTAAAATCATGATTGCTTTGTTCACAGCGATTAAAGCTAACCTTATGAGCAAACTCAATACAGGAAAAAATTCAGTTTCAGCACTAAAAGCAAACTGTAATTTCTCGCCATCACTGGTTACCCAGAACTATCCCCACACTGGCTACAGGAACTGCCACAATACCACATGATGAGCAGTCATTGTTGGCAGTTGGTTGCAGATTATAGGTGATACAGGCAGATTTCAAACGAAAGAAAGGATGATAAGATGAAATACAAGAGCAAATAAGAAAGTCAATACAATGATGAACATGAGACAGCAAAGCATCAGAAATTAAAAAAATATATATATTTAAAGCAATTAATTCAATAAAAATAATAATCTAACTCTTTTGATTATATTTATAAATTTAAAAAAAGATTTGCTACATTGGAGCGTGATTCAAACTTACGACCTCCCACACATCAAAACAAGATGGTGTAATAAATTGCTGAAACTGATAGACCACGAAAATAACGGCTTGAAAATTAGACTGCTAAAAGGTGTTTGATTTGACAAACATACAGAGTTCGACACAACAGGTTTATAAGCTGTCGATTGCACTAAGTCACAACACTACATTAAGTAGTTATATTTATGACTGTGGTGACTGGTGATCCAGTCACAAATACGAATTGAGGCCTTAAAAAATTTTGGTTTCATGCAATGTTGTGCGAAGCTTGTCCAATTTTAGCCAATCCCTATGATTATGATAACTGTATGTGTGACACTGAATTGTGTCTTGTGTGAAAGTATCCAGTAGTGTTGGGTTAATGCTGATGTGTATTTCATTAGCATCATTATGTGTGGTGTTTTTGTTGTGGTAATCATGTGTGATGAAATACAAAATAAAGGTGCCGGAGGCATGATTCGGGATCCAAACATTTCAAAAAAGCATGCCAGACATAGAATTGGAAATGATCTAGCCAATTATTGTGTCAGTTTGGCAATGGTGAATGGTTTGAGTGGCATGTTGAGTGTTCCAATTGGAGGAAATAAGCTCCAAAATGTGAAGTGCCAACTAACAAGTAATTTTAATCTGACTATAGCCATTTTGTACTAAAGTCACTTGTGCTGTTATCACAGCTCTCCTATCACAGGGCTGTGACACGCTGACAGTCATCCAGAATGCTGTTCGTGGACAGCAGTTTGACCGTATGACAGAGCAGTCCGATCTGAAACTATGCGAACTGCAGCTGCCACCACATTGAGCCAGCACCAGCCTGGGAAAGCAGTTTACTGGCCATCAACATGGGACAGTGGGTCACATGTATTACATCACCTGCTTGCCACATGCTGGACAGCACTGGGGCCACAAGCTGGGCCACGGCACTTGAGAACGTAGCATGGAGGCTACCAGGACAAGAGTTGTCAAAGACAGAGACAATTGCATCAGGTGCCACCACTCAGCCAATACTCTGTCTATCAGCACTGCTGAATGACAATACACTGGAGGCCACTACTTCCTGCATAAAACCATGGCGGGTAACTGTTGTAAAGCAATTTGGGGACTTTCTGCTGTTTGCCTGACATCGCACTGTGTCGCCTGCACCCTATCAACTCCAGATCACTTCACTGGTGTCAGAGTATTGAAGTTGCCTTTTCAGTACAACGTCAGAACCTACAGCCTATGGTGCAGTGAGTCAAGAAATTTAATTGTTGTTGTCAAAGTATCTTGGTCATGGAAAATAAGCTTGACTGCCATGCTCTTTGTAAGGCGAATTTTGTTAAAAGTAAGGAACCAGTGAAACTGATGCACTTCACAGGTAATAGGGGTCACAACTGTCTAGCAGCTGTCAGATGTATGAAATGTAACTTGGAAGGATTCAGCACTGTGTGCAGAACCAGTATCAGTAGTGTCTATCACGTGTAATTGTAACGGGCATATGACTATACAGTGCCAAGAATCAAAACGGCTCGTAATTAGACACACGAATTATGTTTAGGTATTTTTCGTTGTGTGTGTTTAGTAATTGTTTGTGTTTCAAAATGAGTGTCAAGATGGGCAAGGCTTTGCTAGAGTCAAGAATCCAAGGAGTATCAGAAGCAGACACAGTATCTCAGACACTAACAGGCAAATACCTGAAACACTCAGGGAATAACCATAACAGGACATGAAGATTATGCCACTGATAATCCCTAACAACGGAGGTTGAGCATTTGGCATAGTTGGCTACCACGTACTTCTCAGGATATCCCTGGAAAGTCATAGTAGGTCCTGCTGTGGTGGCTTCCAACCGAGCTCTGACTGATGGGCTGTTAAGAGCCAGCGCACGAATTGGCCCAGAGCTTTGGTGGAGTGAACTGCTGACATGTTGGCTTGCATTGCCCTATACAGCAGGGGTGCAGAGAAATTTGAGCGAATCCAGTTCCACAAACGTGACATGGAGGGGAAAATAGGTCCCTCACACGGAGGACTTCCGATGGCTTTTGTCCTGCTGTCTGTCATCCATGTTGTGATCGACACAGTCCAGAGAGACAACGCTTTGTACATGTGCAACCCCATCACGCTTCACTGTCTGAGGGGTCACCATTCCACCAATCCCTTCAGGCGAACGGCGGGTACGTGGTGGCAGTAGTGCAACAGACAGTAGCTAATACCGAGTTATGTAGTCTGGTAGAAGCACAGTTGCCACAGTGATATACAGTTGCTCCTTTCTCTGTTAAATCAATTGAAGATGTGCAAGTATTTGTGTTGGACCTTAGGAATTTGGCAAACATCGAAGGGTGGCCTAATGCAGAACTTTTGACAGTAGCAAAACTGAGATTAATGGGAGCTTATGTGAATTATACAGACGCTCTCGCAGGAGCTGGAACATTGGAGGAATTTAGAATGGGGTTGGTTCGAAAGTATACAATGTCAAATAGTGTTACATTTTAAGGAACAGTGGGGCATGGTAACAAAGAGGCATGTAGAATCACTAAAAAGATTTGCACACAGAATAAGGAAGACCAATGGTTGTACATACAATTTGGTGTAGAGTGCTATGATGAATAAAGTAATTTTACGAGAGGTTGAGCAGAGTGCACTGGACACATTTTCAAGAGGGTTGCCTTCAGAAATGTCAGGAAGACTACAGGCAGGGGGTTCCATTTGAGTTACACACAGCTGTCAGATCAACAGTAGAATGCGAGGAAACTGACATGTCAGCCAGACTCCAAGCTGGTCGGACAGTTTTTTAAGCCAATAGAAAATGTTATACATGTGGACAGATGGGGCATGTGCGGAAGCAACATCACCAGCCATGGAACAGTGGAAGTAGAGGCAGAGGTCAGCATAATGATAATGGTAGTTTCAGAGGTAGGGGTCCAGGAATCAGGCAGTCATTAACTGCCAACGAGGACCCAAGCTCACTTGTGGGATTTCCAGTAAAGTTCGATTGGACTGTGTGGTTAGACGAATGGTAGGGAAAAGGGACTGCAAGATGTTGTTAGACATGGGGTGAATGTATTGGCTGCAAGTGGGGATCTATTGGAACATAAGCAAACCATCATGGTATAGATTGCATGGAGCAGGGGATAGAGACGTCACATAACTGGGATCGGTCGACACAGATTTTTCTTTGGGTAATGTCCATTTCAGACAAGGTGTAGAGATTGTGCCAAATGTGAGTTAGGGTTAGGACATCACTCTGAGTTTGGATTCCTTGCATCAGCACTGTGACAAAATCAGACTTCATCACACATGGTAGAGCTTAATGAAAAAATGTTTTACTTGGGTGAAACCACTCCTAGTGTAGCAATGTTGCAAGGTGATTCTATTGAGTATTATGAAATACTTCAACTGTGAAAATTTACACTACAACTTGATGTACACAAATCAATACCTAAGGGTACTGAGAAACTGCTTTGGGTTAGTATTAAGTCTAAACCTCCCGCAGGGATGAAGCATGTTACTTGTGGGAATGTAGGTCCACAGAAGGTCAACGGTGAAAAATGGTACCTGGATTTGCTCATGATTTCAGTGTCAAGGATATGAGGTTAACTAAAGGATTGTTGATCGCTAACATGGACATCCAGGAGCAGGAACAATGAGGCACAACGGGGTGTTGGCCATGGAAAATCACCAAATGTCAATGAAACTGCATTACAAGGGAATGTGAAGCACCTAAGTAGAGTGATAAAGGACACACAGAACAATTACCACTGGAATTTAGGGATTTGTTTTTTCCTAAAGGGCCATTGCCAGTGATGCATATTATGCAGCACCAAATACCACTGAGTGAGGTGGCAAAGTAGTTAGCACAATGGACTTGCATTCGGGAGGCCAATGGTTCAAACCCGTGTCTTCAAACCCACGTCCGGCCATCCTGATTTAGGTTTTGGTGCTTTTCCTAAATCACTTTGGGCAAATGCTGGGACGGTTCATCTGAAAGGGCATAGACAACTTTGTTCCCCATCCATCCCTGCTCCAATGGGACTAATGGCCTCACTGTTTGGTTCTCTCTCTCGAATCAACCAACCAACCACACACCAATAGGAAATGAATCACCGATTTCCTTTTAACTATACAGAGTTCTAAGGTCCTTGCAGCCAATTCTGAAGGAACTCATCAATCACCAGCTGAACAATGGGATCACTGAGAAAAGAAATAACACATGGGAGGACCAGAATTTTCGTTGCACCCAGGAAATCATTGGATGGATTAAAAAAGATATAGGCTTTGTTGTGACTGTAGACACCTGAATGCCAAGACTATAACGAATGTCTACCCTTTGCCAAACATTCTGGAAACCATAGACTATGGGCTATTCTTTTTCAAGAATGGAGCATCAGTTAGAAGTCACTTCAGAGGACCAGCCAAATACAGCATTTTCTTCGCCATTCAGGAGGATGCCTTTTGGCTTGAAGAACACAGCTACAACATTTCAGAGATTGTTGGGCAGAGTTCCCAGGGGATTGAAATCACATCCATTCATGGTGTATCTTCATGATACGATCATCTTTGCAAGTGATACGGAGCAGCACATAAAATGCCTAAGTAAAGTATGCCTAAGATTGAGAGCTGTCAGTTTCACATTGTGTACAGAGAGGTGCAATTTTTTGTTGAAAGAAGTGGCATATTTTGGTCATATAATTAGTAATAATGAGGTTAGGTCAGACCTGAGGTTGGTTAATGCCATATTTTAATTTTCCATACCTGAATCAGTGAAGGAACTACAATCATTCTTTGAAGTCGTGAACTGTTAAGCACAGATTCAAGAAAGGATTCGCAGATGTTGCCAGACCACTGACACAATTACAAAAGAAAGGTTCAGACTTTGTTTCATCCGAGGATTGTCAACATGCTTTTGAGAAACTGAAGTTAGCTTTAACAGTGAGTCTGAACTTGGTATTTCCAAGGAGTTACTCCACAATGGAATAGGATTGTTGAGCTTTATCTGCAGAATCGCCTATTTCAAGTGCTGTCTCTATGGAAATAAAGTTTTGAGTGATAATGGACCAAACAGCACTGAAATGGTTAATGGAGTTGGAGGACCCATCTAGTAGGTTGACACAAATACCAGTACTGGCTATTGAGTGAGTTTGATTTTTGAGGGCATACATGAACCTGGAAAAAAATGTATGTAGGAAAGCAGTATTGTTGTGAATAAGTGGTAATGAGCTCAAGGAATGGCAGAGAGTACAAAAGAAGGATGGCAAATGCAAGCTGTTAAGTAAGCAGTCTCAGTTTTGTATACACAATGGTTTGCAGTGCAGAGAAACTAAGCTGGGACCATGAGTGATGGTGCCAGCAAAGCTGACAGATAAAGTACTACAGGAGATGCATGATCACATATTACCAGGTCATGAGGGATGTACACCCACCAGCAAGAGAGTGGCGGAGTGATACTGGTGGAAGAATAGAAATTCGGACATGGACCAGTATGTAGGGATTGCATACACATGGTCTAGAAATCTCCAAAGCCTTTGTTATATGTAGAGGACTTGTACATCCATTTGTGCAAGCCATGTTAGGAAAGCCTCTGATACTGCGGTTTACAACCTTGAGGGGCAAGTGCAGATGGAGAAATTTGGAGGTACTGATTCGTTGAGATGTATGTGGTGTTTCACCTAGTGGAAATGACATATAATTATAGCTCCACTCATGACAGTGCTGCCATACCATGTGTTGCTGGAGAAGTTTCAGCTGTTTCTTTAATTTTGTCCACGTCCACTTCTGTTAAAATGAATGATATATGTCGTTTGATTCATAAGCAGTTTCCTGTTGGACATTATATGAGCAAGTGGAAAAAAAATGCTTGGAAGACTAACTGGGTCAAAAGACTGGAAAGTATGACTTCAACCAGCAGAAAGTAATAACTATAAATCAAGGTACTTTGTGCGACTGTGACTTTTACATTAGTGACAGTAGCATTTCACGTGAAAAACACATGAAAGAGAAAAGAGACATACAGCATTGGTTCATTCAATAGTTTCAAAGCGACAAAACAAATTACTTTTTGCTGTAGTAAAAGCAGTGCCAGCATAGTCACAAGTTTCTTCTGAAAAGAATTTGAATGACAGTAAAGAACTGCCATCACTTGCTCCTAACACAAATTACAGAACTTCAGTTGAAGAGAATTCCAAAACAAATTCATTGAACAATTTTTTAGTTACTGATGAATAGTAAAATCTAAAATTATGTGGGCTATGAATAAAGTCATGCCTCATCTTCAATAAGAAGTTCTGGAAACATGACACAGATATTCTAAATTATAAACCAGTTACCCAATGATAAGTTGTCATATGTAATTAGTTATGGACTTGGCTCTCATTTTCAGAATCTCCCAGCTAAAAACAGTCAAAGGAGTTGGACTGTTGTGTGTGTTATGTGATGAGAGTTTGAGCAAAATTGTCCAAAAGGGGCAGATGGATTTGACGATTTGTTTCTGGGATGAACAAACTGAGTCTGTATCTACAAGATATTTAATACTATGTTTTTTAACTGTCACATCCTCTGATACACAGTCAAGTTTCTTGGAGGGTCTGAATAGTTTGAATTTGTCAGCTAAGAATATAATTCACATTTTGAAGGGTGGGCCAAATGTGAACTTGAAAATATTGTATGATTTACCAGCACGTCTAAATAATGAAGAAAATAATCAACCACAAATGTTTCATTGTAACACTTGCTCACTTAATGTAGTGAATGGAGCTTTAAAAGCAGTTCATAATAGAAGTACTGGAATGTCCATGAATTTCTTAGGGAGATCAACTATGTAGGAAAAGATAGATATTACTTACCATAAAGATAACATGTTAAGTTGCAACTAGGCACAATTAAAAGGCACTTACAGACAAGCTTTCAGCCACAGCCTTCATTGGAAAAACAGAAACAGAGAAACAAACACCATTCATTCACACAAGCACACAGACCTCTTGCACACAACTGCCAATTCTGGCAGCTCGGGCCACAGTGCAACTATCACATGGGGTGGTAGCACCCATCTGAAGGGGGTGATGAAGGGGAAGAAGTAACAGCAGTGTACAGGTGGGGGAAGAGGTGCACTGTCCGGTGGAGTGTGTAGAGACCAGAATGCCAACAGATGCAGCGTCAGAAGTTGAGGGGATGGGAAGTGGGGAAAGTGGAGTGAAAAAGGAGAGGAGCCGGGAAAGATGGGCAGGTGCATTGGCAGAGGGTAGCAAACGAAGACTGTAGGAGACAGGAACGGGAAAGAGGTGATAGGACAAAGAAGGTGGAAACTGTTGGGTAGAGACTTTGGGGGCAGTATGTTCCCATAGGACGAGACCGGGATAATTACAGAAGCAGAGAATGTGTTGTAAGAATAACTTCCATCTGCACAGCTCAGAAAATCTGCTGGTGGAGGGAAGTATCCAGATGGCTTGGGCAGTGAAGCAGCCGTTGAAATCAAGGGTGTTATGTTCAGCTACATGTTGTGCCACAAGATGATCTACTTTGGCTGTAGCCGTTTATTATGGAAGACATCTGGTTGGTAATCATACCAATATATAACACTGTGCAATGATTGCAGCAGAGCTGGTAAATAACATGGCAGCTTTCACAGGTGGCCCAGCACCTGATGGGGTAGGATAAACTTGTGACAGGACTGAAATAGAAAGAGCTGGGTGGGTGGATGGTTGATTTGGGGGGGGAAGGGGGGGGGGACCGAACTGCGAGGTTATCGGTCTCATCAGATTAGAGAAAGATGGGGAAGGAAGTTGGCTGTGCCCTTTGAAAGGAACCATTCTGGAATTTGCCTGAAACGATTTAGGGAAATCACGGAAAAGCTAAATCAGGATGGCTGGAGGCAGGATTGAACTGTCGTCCTCCCCAATGGGAGTCCAGGGTGCTGGGTGGGTGGATTAGGCAGGTCTTGCACCTAGGTGTTCCACAAGGATATGACCCTTGTGGCAAGGTGGGATTGTGAGTGGCACAGGTATGGACTAGGAAATAGGGCAGGTTGGGTGGGGTGACGGAAGACCACTTTAGGAGAGGTGGGAAGGATTTTTGATAGGATGTCCCTTATTTCAGGGCCTGGTGACAGGTAATCAAAGCCCTGTCAAAGAATGTGGTTCAGTTGTTCCAGTTCGGGATGGTATGGGGTGATGAAGAGGGTACTTCTTTGTGATTGGTTGTTAGTGGTGGTGTTGGGAGGACTGGGGGTGTGAGGGGAAATGGCATGGGAGATTTGTTTGAGGACTTGGCCTGGGGATAGTGCCTTTCCATAAAGGCCTTGGTGAGACACTCAGCATACTGGGCAAGGGAGTTCTTGTAACTGCGGATCAGCTGTCCCCGGGTAGCCAGGCCATTATGAGGGATTTTTTAGTGTGAAAGGAATGACAGCTGTCAAAATGCAGGTACTGTTGGTGTTTCGTGGGTTTAATGTGGACAGAGATATGGGTTTAATGTGGACAGGGGAGGTGGTCAACGTATAGGAATATGGCACTGCTCCCATAATTACCCTAGTGTCAAGATACAGTAACATACTGTCCCCACACCCTCCACCCAACAGTTTCCACCTATCACCTCCTCCCCATTCCCATCCTCTACACTCTTTGTCACCATTTGCCAACACACCTGCCCATCTCTCCTTGTTCTTCCCCTCTTTCACTCTGTTTTCTTTACCTCCTTGCCACACAACCTCCTGATTACTGTGCCTGTTGGCATTCTAGGCCTTGCACACTCCAGCAGACAGTGCTCCTCTTCAGTCACCTATACACTGGTACCCCTTCTTCTTCCCTGCCCTCTCCAAATAGTGGCAGACTGCTGCTACCATACCATGTGACAGCTGCACTGTGGTATGAATTGCCTGAGTTGGCAGTCACATGTGCGTGCGGTGTGCTTGCTAGTGTAAATGAAGTGTGTGCATTTCTCTGTTTATGTGTTTTCCAATGAAGGCCATGGCCATACACTTAAATGTAACTCTCTTTTTAATTGTACCGGTCTGCAACTTTTCTTTACAGTAAGTAGCAATCTATCTTTTCCTACATTGTTGATATTCCTACCTGGAGTTTCCGTTGTTTGATTTTCCCCCCAGCCTACTTTCCCGGGATGACGTTCCTTGGTAATGTTCTCTACAAAATTACTCTTATCACTGCCCATTCTTTCTTTCCTTTCCTGTTTCCCCTCCACCAACCTCCAAACCACACCTACTGCCGAACCACACCGTATCAATGATCATCTGCATACAACACAGACTTCATAACTGCCTGGATTGTTGATGCAGCATTTGATGCCCCATCCCCGTCCTGACGTACTTCAGCACTTATTTTCCTCACCTGCTCATGCCAAATGAATTTGGATCCTCGACTTAACCCATCCTCCTCAACCTCTTTTTCCTTATCACAACACACACACAAACACACCACCATACCTTATCTATTGCTTTTCTCCCACGTTTCTGTACGTTTTTAATACACTCCTGGAAATTGAAATAAGAACACCGTGAATTCATTGTCCCAGGAAGGGGAAACTTTATTGACACATTCCTGGGGTCAGATACATCACATGATCACACTGACAGAACCACAGGCACATAGACACAGGCAACAGAGCATGCACAATGTCGGCACTAGTACAGTGTATATCCACCTTTCGCAGCAATGCAGGCTGCTATTCTCCCATGGAGACGATCATAGAGATGCTGGATGTAGTCCTGTGGAACGGCTTGCCATACCATTTCCACCTGGCGCCTCAGCTGGACCAGCGTTCGTGCTGGATGTGCAGACCGCGTGAGACGACGCTTCATCCAGTCCCAAACTTTGTCAATGGGGGACAAATCCAGAGATCTTGCTGGCCAGGGTAGTTGACTTACACCTTCTAGAGCACGTTGGGTGGCACGGGATACATGCGGACGTGCATTGTCCTGTTGGAACAGCAAGTTCCCTTGCCGGTCTAGGAATGGTAGAACGATGGGTTCGATGACGGTTTGGATGTACCGTGCACTATTCAGTGTCCCCTCGACGATCACCAGAGGTGTACGGCCAGTGTAGGAGATCGCTCCCCACACCATGATGCCGGGTGTTGGCCCTGTGTGCCTCGGTCGTATGCAGTCCTGATTGTGGCGCTCACCTGCACGGCGCCAAACACGCATGCGACCATCATTGGCACCAAGGCAGAAGCGACTCTCATCGCTGAAGACGACACGTCTCCATTCGTCCCTCCATTCACGCCTGTCGCGACACCACTGGAGGCGGGCTGAACGATGTTGGGGCGTGAGCGGAAGACGGCCTAACGGTGTGCGGGACCGTAGCCCAGCTTCATGGAGACGGTTGCGAATGGTCCTCGCAGATACCCCAGGAGCAACAGTGTCCCTAATTTGCTGGGAAGTGGCGGTGCGGTCCCCTACGGCACTGCGTAGGATCCTACGCTCTTGGCGTGCATCCGTGCGTCACTGCGGTCCGGTCCCAGGTCGACGGGCACGTGCATCTTCCGCCGACCACTGGCGAGAACATCGATGTACTGTGGAGACCTCACGCCCCACGTGTTGAGCAATTCGGCTGTACGTCCACCCGGCCTCCCGCATGCCCACTATACGCCCTCGCTCAAGTCCGTCAACTGCACATACGGTTCACGTCCACACTGTCGCGGCATGCTACCAGTGTTAAAGACTGCGATGGAGCTCCGTATGCCACGGCAAACTGGCTGACACTGACGGCGGCGGTGCACAAATGCTGCGCAGCTAGCGCCATTCGACGGCCAACACCACGGTTCCTGGTGTGTCCGCTGTGCCGTGCGTGTGATCATTGCTTGTACAGCCCTCTCGCAGTGTCCGGAGCAAGTATGGAGGGTCTGACACACCGGTGTCAATGTGTTCTTTTTTCCATTTCCAGGAGTGTATATTTGTCCACATTTTTATGTAGTTTCACGCATTTTTGTGAATATTTTTATGTACTGGTGCATGTTTTTGCCTGTCTATACATATTTTTATATGTCTTTTCTTTTATCCAGCTCCTCTCACAACCATCAACTATTTTGTCCATTTCGTGTCATTCCTGTTTCCTTTACACCATTCCTGCCACAATGAACCCCTGCTCCACCTTTCTGCACCACATGATAAAAGTACCCCTTTCTATGGCTGAAATCCAATCCCACACCCTATTTCCTAAATGCTGCCTAAGTCATGGCATCCCCACAAATAGCCTAACCATAAAATTTCCTTTCCCTGGATCCCACCCCTCCTTTCACAAAGCCCCTCCTTTTCTTTTAAGATTCCATCAATCATTGGCCCCCAAACCCCCAATCCTCCCAAGACCCCCACCAAATAGTGAAAAAGAAGTCTCCCCCTTAGTCATCCAATATCACCCCAGACTAGAACTGAACCACATTCTTTGATTATCTGTCATAGGTCCCTGAAATGAGGGACATCTTACCCCAGATCCTTTCCATCCCTCCTAAAGAGGTGGTCCATCACCCATCCAACCTGCACATCATCCTGGTCCATCCCTATACCACTCCCAATCCCTGCCCAATCTGCCTACCCAGCACTTACTATTCAAGTCTTGTCACAGGTTTATCCTACCTCATTTGGGGCTGGGGCACCTATGAAAGCAGCCACGTCATTTATCAGCTCTGTTGCAATCATTATACAGCTTTTTATATTCGTATGACTACCAACAAGCTTTCTGTCAGGATGAATGCCACTGCCAAACTTTGTGTCGATAGGCCTAACTGGCGTTATTTGTGACAGTCCTTTTGTTGTGCCTATCTGTGACTCAGCATCTTCGCTATATGATGAATAGCAACTTTTCTTTTCATAATATTGTAATCATAAGTCCGTATCTAAAAACTGCTGAGAGTGATTCTGATAGTTGCACACCACAGCGAAATGCTGGAGTTGGCGGTCAAGTGTGCATGAAGTGTAGTTGCGTGTGTGAATGAATAGTGTTTGTCCTCTTTTACTGATGAACGCTGTCGCTGAAAGCCGTATGTAGGTGGCATTTAATTTTGCCTGTCTGTAACTTAACTTGTCTTATTTATGGTAAGCTGTCTTTTCCTACATTATTGATATTCTTACCTGGAGTATCCACTGAAAAGAACCTTTTGAAATGAAATATGGTCAAAGGTGACTCACATTTATTACCTGAAGATGTGCATAGCTCCATTTTGAGAAGTTCTTGAGTGACAATTGCATTGGAAGAATTTTTGAGGGGGCGGGAGGGGAGAAAGAAACGTGACCCCATCAATAGCTGACATAGTGCAGAGAAAGTAGTTCAAATTTTGTGAATATTCTGAAAAATAACTGAAACAATTCAATTCCAAGAAGGACAAACATGATCACTTTCTAATGAATTCACTGCAAAATGTGAACCATGATTTCATCAGGTTCGTGTAGAAGGTGTTCTGCATGTTGAAAGTGTCTTTTCTGTTAACAAAGAAGTTACACCTGAAAACTAAGTAGTAGAGAAAATTGCTGCAGAAACACATGTATAGAATGCAATGCAACTGTTACGTGGTTTACTTAACAGCGAGAAACAACTGAAGTGGACATCACAAAATCTCACTCTCTGTATCAAGTTTTGCGGCAGCTAGTGCCATTGCAGGAACCCTCGTCCTTGTCTTTTGACGCATTGTGTTCATTGATGTCTTCATATTATCGCCGCCGCACGCATGTTGTGGCGGCTAGGGCCGAGTTCTGTCAATGCAAGAAACAGTCCCGTCAGTCTTACCGGGCGTGGGCCGCTACCCTGCACGTTCTTAGTCGCAAGTGTCATTTTGTCACGCAGCAGTCGCGCAATGCCATTGTTCATTCGGCCCCTGATAGGGAGGTCCGGCAATTGGCCCTGCAGTTGGAAGACCCTTCCCTTGAGGAAGTCCTTTCCATTGCTCTATCGTATGAAGTCTCTCAGGCTGCAGGTCAACAGTGGGAAGCGTGGTGCGACATCGCAGCGATTCAGGCGGCACGGCCGCGTCCACTGCGTCCGGCCGTTACGGCTGCTCCCGCATGTATACGGCGCGTAAACAGAGTTCCGCCTGCCGGCCCCTGCTACCGTCCTGTGGCTCGTGCTATATATACATCACGATCGGTCAGAGTGCCCCCAGCGTTGGGCCATTTGTCGCAAATGTAATAAAAATGGACTCATTGCTAAAGTTTGCCGCTCAGCCTCAAAAGAATCGAAGGAAGCGGGTACAAAGGACATGGATGTTGACATTCAGGAAGTTTCATCGGGCCAGGTTCACGACGCAACGGCACACAAACTCTTTATCGACGTGTCGGTTCGGCCGCGCCGATTACAACTGCAAGTAGATAGGGCGCGGCTGTTTCTTTGTTGAATGCACAAACTTACTCCGACCTTGGGTCGCCCCCGTTGGCGCCAGTTTACCGGCGTCTACGCAGTGATGGTAAACAGTTCATTCCCCTACTGGGTCAATTCACTACCAATGTGACTTACAAATCAGTCACTCGGCCTATTACTTTTATTGCTGTCTGTGATGCGAGCTCCGCTAACCTTTTTCGCTTGGATGCCTTTCAAGCATTCGGTTTTTCTATCGCTGACACCATTCAGTTGGTTGGTCTCCGAAGGCGTTCCCTATCAATCATTGGAATCTTTGATCTCTAACTTTCCTAATATCTTTGAGGAGGGCCTGTGGCGTGTTTCAGACTTTGAAGCTCACTTAACGTTGAAGGCGTCGGCACACCAGCGTTTTCTACGCACGAGGCTGATCCTCTTGGCTCTCCGCACTCAGGTACAAGAAGAGCTGGACCGGCTGATAGCCCTCGGGTTCGTTCTCCCCATTTCTTCTAGTGGGTGGGCTTCGCCCCTCGTTATTGTCAGGAAACCCTCGGGAAAATAATGTCTTTGTGGCGATCTCAAGGCCGCCATTAATTCTCAATTGGTGGTAGATACCTATCCTTTGCCTCGTGCTGATGAATTGTTCTCCTCCAATGCGGGAGGCCAATATTTTTCGAAAATCGATCTTTCGGAGGCTTACCATCACATACCACTTCATGAAGACTCCAAACGGCTGGCGGTCAACAACACCTCGTTTGGCCTTTACCAATACCAGCGGTTGGCCTTCGGAATATCCAGTGCTCCGGCGATATTCCAGCGTTATCTTGAGCATGTCACGTCGACAATCCCTCATTGTATTAATTACCTGGACAGCATAATTGTCACAGGCCGCAGCCCGAAGGAACACTTGCACAACCTTCGCACCCTCTTTCTCAAATTCAGGTCCTTGGGCTTGCGTTGCAACTTGCGTAAGTCAAACTTCTTCCAACCGCCCATTGAATATGTGGGATACACCATATCTCAGCACGGCGTCCAGCCGCTAGGAAGTTTGGTCCAAGGTATCGTCAACCTTCTGCGGCCCACTTCGCTGAAAGAGTTACAAGCTTTTTTAGGCAAGATTGCCTATTACCACCGGTTCATTCCCTGGGTTTCCACCATAGTCTGCCCCCTGTACTGCCTTCTGTGCAACGATGTTCCTTTTGATAGGTCGCCTGCATGCGAGCGAGGGTTCACCTCGTTAAAGCGCCTCCTCACGTCAACGCCTTGTTTGGGTACTTTTCACCCCCATAAGCCATTGGTCCTGGCTACAGATGCTTCGCAGTATGGGGTGGGGGCGGTCCTGGCCCATCGCAACGAGGATGGTTCCGAGCAGCCACTGGCGTTTGCGTGAAACTCTTAGTCCTGCGCAGGGCCATTACTCCCAGGTGGAAAGAGGCTTTGTCCATTGGCTACGCTGTTGCCAAGTTTCACCATTTCTTCTATGGCACGAAGTTTCAGTTAATCACTGACCATAAGCTGTTAATATCGATATTTGGCCCTGCCTCTCAAATTCCAGATAGGGCGGCCCGCAGACTATAGCACTGGGCCTTGTTCCTCTCTAAGTACCATTTTTATGACATTAATTTTCGCCCTACCAGACAGCATGCCAACTCAGACGCTCCTTCCGTCTTTCTGTGGGCCCAGACCTTAAGTTCGATTGAGAGGAGATTTGGTGTTTTCATTTGGATGTGGTGCCCCACCAAGCGGTTGATGGCTTCCCGATCACTAGTTCTCGAGTTTCCAGGGAAACGACAGCTGAGCCGGTTCTCCGGCAAGTCGTTTGCCTCATTCAGCAGGGGTGGTGGTCCAGCCTCCAGGCTGGGCCTCGGACCCTCTTCATAATTATTTTGTTCTACGAGACCACCTCTCCATCTTGGAAGGAGTTCTCCTTCTCGCTACCGATGATACAGCTCCTCGCGTGGTTGTTCCTGCAAGTTTGTGAAGGGAAGTTCTGACATTATTACATGAGGGGCACTGGGGTGTTTCCCGTACTGAAACCTTGGCTCGCAGACATGTGTACTGGACCAGTATTGACATAGAAATTGAGCGCTTTGTGGCCTCCTGTTCTCAGTGTGATAGCCAACAGGCATCTCCAGGGTCAGCGTTCTCGTCATGGCCGACTACAACCCAGGCATGGGAACGTGTTCACATCGATTTTGAGGGCCCGTTTCAATGGCATTTGGCTCATTGTCTGTGATGCTTATTCCCAATTCCCATAGGTGGTTTGCTGCTCCTCAACCACTTCAGAAGTTGCAATCCAGGCACTAGCAAAAATCTTTTCTGTGGAAGGTCTGCCAGTCACCCTGGTCTCGGACAATGGATCTCAGTTTATTGCGCAGACCTTCCAGGATTTTTGTAGGCGCTTCGCTGTTTGGCACGTTTGCTCTCCCCCCTTTCATCGACAATCCAATTGGGAAGACGAGTGCATGGTGCGCACATTTAAGATGCAGATGAAAAAGTATGTGCACGAATTTCCTCAGGCCTGGTCCTCGCCAGTCTTCACAAAACGGAGTACCCGGTTGCTCAGGAGGCTGGTTCACCTGTGGTCATCCCTTCCCCATCGTCCCTGCCACTGGGTCTTGCCCCTCCCGAGGTGGATCAGGGTCCAGTGTTCGATGGCTTGTCTCCCGTTCTGTCCCAGGCTCCAGTGGTGGGACGACGGGGGCCTCTTTGTGTGGGTCACTCCCAGCCGTATTCGAAGGTTCCGGCTCGAGGGTTGGCCGATCCTCTTGACTCCAGCCTTCTGATAGACGTGGAGGTCATCGCTCCTGCACGACGCTCCACCTTCCGACGCAGTGGATAACAGTGGCTTCACCCCCAGATGGAGATGGAGGAGGAGTGCAGTAGCCATCAGAAGATCGCTGGAGGTGCACATCGGCACGGCGCGTCACGCACAGTAGTTGCCGCAAGTAAAGTCCTGTCCACCAGAGGGCACACGAGAATTTGGCCATGCCCTCTGCCAGCGGAACAACAACAGCTCAGGCAGCACGGGTGTAACAGATCCGAGATGATCAATACTCTCTACAAACTAACTATGATCGTTCCCACGTCTAGAGAACAGGCAGACGTGTGTCCAACACACCACAATCCATATTCCCTCAACTAAATAAAGGCATCAAATGTGCAGAAGCAGTCGACCTAACAATTGACATGGGAGGGAATAATGCTCCAACGCAAACGCGCCACCTCCTCAAAGTTAGACTTGATCACAAAAACATTCCAGGACATACTTAGTTCGCTATTCGGTCGTGTAGACATGGTAAAGTTAACTATCATACATTTCTGCACTCCAACAGGCCTCTGCATTCGGAAGACAGCTACCATTAACGTGAGAACGCGAATCAATACCACCACAGACTTTTCATACACGAACACATTCTAGAAAACGCCTCACATATTTCTTCTATCACTATACTTACAATTAAATCTTACGATCTAGGTCTCAGCTGAACGATATTCGGCAATGTGCAAAGTATTGGAAATACACTCTGTTGAATGCTGTGGCTCTGAAAATACCTGTATCTTCCTCAGCACTAGACATACTCTTCCCTTCACTATCACAGTACCCCAAGTCAAATCCACACACACCCTACAACATCATATACACGTTTCCTTTTCACAAATAGATATACTTTATAAACCTGATCCTCAAATCCGGACATATCACACACGCGCCCAATGAATTTTGAAAGTCATTCAGCTACGGAACGCAGTAAGTCACCGGTATTTGCAACTCCCTCACACCGCTGGATA
This sequence comes from Schistocerca gregaria, assembly GCF_023897955.1. NCBI lineage: Eukaryota > Metazoa > Arthropoda > Insecta > Orthoptera > Acrididae > Schistocerca > Schistocerca gregaria. The sequence goes on along the minus strand of NC_064924.1, from coordinate 92,030,906 downwards.
TTTATCCAGTATGTGTAACGTATTCTGTCTCGATACTATGTCAGATGTTCCGTTATATATCCACTGAGGTAAAGGCTATGACTCATTGAGAAAGATCACCTTTCTCGAACCTACTGTAAAAATCCAACATGGTCTTAGTCAGTCCGTACACATCTTGCAACAACTTTGCACATGTGATCATACCATTTTAAGTCGGGACTGAGCAGAAGTCGGACAAAGCCATATCCACCACCTTCTGCAGCCCGTGTATAAACAGAACGAACTGAGTTACTGCGACAGGACCGTGGTTTGACCATCCGGCGGAAATGCGCGCATTGTGTTGCGTCCCCAAACTACATACAAGTACTACAGATACACATCCATTCAAGTCAACAAGCCCAACATCCTGTCATCGTCATTCTCTACCACCCCCAGCAGACAAAGACTAACAACTATAGAAGCTCAAATAACCTCATCCGATTTAGAACTCACATAGACACCATTAGGAGAATAATTGTATCCCACGTACTATACTGTAAATCGCAAGAAACGCCCTCTGTGGCCCTGTTTACTTGTTTGAAACACTGTTTTCTAACGCGGTTTGTACACTGCCAAACATTTCTTTTTTCTGCCACGACTTCGACCTCTATGTCACATTCTAAACTGGCATTAAGACGCTATAATCCACGACCTCTCACAGATAACTAGACATCTCACTATGTAAATCATGTTCTTACCGCAGATAGCATAACAATGAATTATTTGCCGCACAGTATAAGGCGCTGGATTCGGCAGACGTTCGAGTCCTCCCTCGGGCATGGTTGTGTGTGTCTGTCCTTAGGATAATTTGGGTTAAGTAGTGTGTAAGCTTAGGGACTGATGACCTGTGAGGTGTCAGGCAAATCCAACATCTTCCATGAAAACCCTGACATGATAAGCAAATCCAGTAGTATGTCACATAGCTCCGAATAAATCGTGACATTAAGTTAACCAAATACGAGTAACGAGTGAGCAAATGGAATACCACAGACTAACACAAGAATGCCTGAATGCATGTCATACCTTCCCACCATGAGACAGACGCAGTTCCGAGGGGAGAAACAGAAGCAGGAAGCAGAACCGTGTTAATCTAGAAGGCCCTACGATAAGCGACGGACTGGACACCCACGTCGCCAGCTAACCACTAGGACAACACCAGCTGCAAGTTTTAGTGTGAGACATTTTCGCGTCCCATTACGTTGTTGTTGTTGTTGTCTTCAGTCCTGAGACTGGTTTGATGCAGCTCTCCATGCTACTCTATCCTGTGCAAGCTGCTTCATCTCCCAGTACCTACTGCAACCTGCATCCTTCTGAATCTGCTTAGTGTACTCATCTCTCGGTCTCCCTCTACGATTTTTACCCTCCACGCTGCCCTCCAATGCTAAATTTGTGATCCCTTGATGCCTCAAAACATGTCCTACCAACCGATCCCTTCTTCTAGTCAAGTTGTGCCACAAACTTCTCTTCTCCCCAATCCTATTCAATACTTCCTCATTAGTTATGTGATCCAGCCATCTAATCTTCAGCATTCTTTTGTAGCACCACATTTCGAAAGCTTCTATTCTCTTCTTGTCCAAACTAGTTATCGTCCATGTTTCACTTCCATACATGGCTACACTCCAAACAAATATTTTCAGAAACGACTTCCTGACACTTAAATCTATATTCGATGTTAACAAATTTCTCTTCTTCAGAAACGCTTTCCTTGCCATTGCCAGTCTACATTTTATATCCTCTCTACTTCGACCATCATCAGTTATTTTACTTCCTAAATAGCAAAACTCCTTTACTACTTTAAGTGTCTCATTTCCTAATCTAATTCCCTCAGCATCACCCGATTTAATTTGACTACATTCCATTATCCTCGTTTTGCTTTTGTTAATGTTCATCTTATATCCTCCTTTCAAGACACTGTCCATTCCGTTCAACTGCTCTTCCAAGTCCTTTGCCGTCTCTGACAGAATTACAATGTCATCGGCGAACCTCAAAGTTTTTACTTCGTCTCCATGAATTTTAATACCTACTCCAAATTTTTCTTTTGTTTCCTTTACTGCTTGCTCAATATACAGATTGAATAACATCGGGGAGAGGCTACAACCCTGTCTCACTCCTTTCCCAACCACTGCTTCCCTTTCGTGCCCCTCGACTCTTATTACTGCCATCTGGTTTCTGTACAAATTATAAATAGCCTTTCGCTCCCTGTATTTTACCCCTGCCACCTTTAGAATTTGAAAAAGAGTATTCCAGTCAACATTGTCAAAAGCTTTCTCTAAGTCTACAAATGCTAGAAACGTAGGTTTGCCTTTTCTTAATCTTTCTTCTAAGATAAGTCGTAAGGTCAGTATTGCCTCACGTGTTCCAACATTTCGACGGAATCCAAACTGATCCTCCCCGAGGTCTGCATCTACCAGTTTTTCCATTCGTCTGTAAAGAATTCGCGTTAGTATTTTGCAGCTGTGACTTATTAAACTGATAGTTCGGTAATTTTCACATCTGTCAGCACCTGCTTTCTTTGGGATTGGAATTATTATATTCTTCTTGAAGTCTGAGGGTATTTCGCCTGTCTCATACATCTTGCTCACCAGCTGGTAGAGTTTTGTCATGACTGGCTCTCCCAAGGCCGTCAGTAGTTCTAATGGAATGTTGTCTACTCCGGGGGCCTTGTTTCGACTCAGGTCTTTCAGTGCTCTGTCAAACTCTTCACGCAGTATCGTATCTCCCATTTCGTCTTCATCTACATCCTCTTCTATTTCCATAATATTGTACTCAAGTACATCGCCCTTGTATAAGCCTTCTATATACTCCTTCCACCTTTCTGCCTTCCCTTCTTTGCTTAGAACTGGGCTGCCATCTGAGCTCTTGATATTCATACACGTGGTTCTCTTCTCTCCAAAGGTCTCTTTAATTTTCCTGTAGGCAGTATCTATCTTACCCCTAGTGAGATAAGCTTCTACATCCTTACATCCTTTGCAAACTTTAAAAACATTGCCCCACCACGAAAAGTATAACGTTTCTCATTGGACAGACAGAATTTTTGTAGGCGGAGCTGAGACCCTGATTGGTCAGATGAAAACACAACCAGGTAGTTTTTTTTTTTTAAACCAACTTCGGTAAATGGTAGTAAGGAGAAGTTAGTTAGTTCCGAGACGGCGAGCTGGATGGCTGCTGCGCCGGCCGCCGCACACTGACGAACACCGACAAGGTAATGAATGCACGCGATGCCGCATAACAGCGCACAAATCTTCACTCAGAACTGCAGAAGTCTCATCTGTTACACCCCCTTCTTGCGTAATACTAGTGTCGATCGTCAATTAAAGCTCATGGTGTTCACATTTGCCACTTGAAGTAAAAATCTGAAACGCGATGATTTTTCTGTTATATAGTTGTTGAGAAGCCACATCAGCCACTGTAATTTACGACAAGTTAGATAAGTAATTAAAGATAATTGAGGGTCACTGTTAGACCATTTTGATAGTTTTCTCTTTTGTGAAACTTAATTTAAACCTAGATTATAGATGTGATATGGCATAGGTCATCCTTCGATCCATTGTAGAACTTGGAAACCCATTCAGGGAATATTCGTTCACATTTTTGTTGAACGCGGTTGGTTTTTACCATCCTATATTAAAACACTTCCTTTTATCAATAGCGCAATTTATAAACAATGTTTTGTGAGTAGAATAAAATTTCCAATGGTAAACTTAACTGCTTTTTCGACGTTATTTTACCAGCTAACTAAAAATAGGAAAGCCTTGAACCCCTTCCACTAAATTTAGTTAGTATTAAGATTCTTTTACAGGGAGTGCAGTGGAGCTGACGCTGAAATCATTAAGTATTTGGTTATATCATCGCTAGTCTCACTGAAATCTTCTGAATTCTAAATGTCATGTGTGGTCTGGCGTCTCCTTACCAGCAACAGGTTCCAGGTTCAAACTAGTCAATTCCCTAAAAAACACGCTCAGAGCGTCGTTGCGCGAAAGTGGTAGGGAGACACGATATTGAACAAACAGACACCACCCAGAATGTTAGAGACCTTAGCAGTTAAGTCTCATAAGATGTCACATACACTTGAAGGATTATTTTTAAATAAAACACACTTACAACTTAAGGAAAGTAGAAGAGTTTGGCTGCGTTGTCGGGGGTTTCCAAATTACCGTGCGAAAGTCTCTCATGAACTCTACATTTAAGGTCATATGTCACCGCGACGGAACAGATGATGTCTCGGCCTTCTATTTCGAGTTATTGATAATTTTGCACTCATGTACGCGATCGCTGTTTAGCTGCTAGCAACCCCCAGAAGTTGTCTCCCACCCACAAAACTTCTCCCCCAACTCAAACAAGCTATGTCACTCAATTATTACGTGGTAATCGATGCGTGGATGTGATGACAAAGACACCTTCGATGTACGGTAATATTAAGCAACAGACTTGATAGTGCGAAGAATTTGCACTAAGTTCAGCACCGGCCACTGACGTGACAGCATGCCGCCCCCCCCCCCCCCCCCCCTCCAATTTCAGTATCACAGCTAAACCGCCCCTTTCACATCACTTTGCGAGTATGATTGCGAATGTGGGTAGATTACTGTGCAGTGCGTCCATTCATTGTTAATTCTCGAATACATACATGATCAAAGTACATCAGACAACGCTCTACATATTTGTAACACTTCGCGCATAATGTTTAGTTTATGATCTATCTCTCTCAGCGTATGGGAGTCACAGAGCACAGTCTTAGGGTAAAAGACCAACCTCACAAAGTCATTGACCAAAACACCCTGCAGCACCTCTAGAGAATTAATCTCCAAGCGATCAGAAGAAGAGTACTACACTCCACATCTCGTGAATGAATATAACTCTCCAAGCCCCAACCCATCCAAGTGCACGAAATTTCCCGAGATGTTACCATGTCGAGAAGCTTAGCACTCTTTATCGATGTATAGTAACAGATTTCAAAGCGCCGTAATGTAGTAGCATACAGTTAAGAAGAACAAGACAAGACTTATTTTTATACGCGATGGAGTTCGAGACGAATTGAGTTGGATACATTTTTACCTAAATCAACGAAGCTACCAACTCTAAATTATTGTTCTAGAGTCTAGGATCTGTACATCTACATCTACATACATATATACTCTCCAATCCACCATACATTGCGTGCCACAACTAGTATCTTCTCTCCCTGTTCCACTCACGAACAGAACGAGGGAAAAATGACTGCCTATATGCCTCTGTACGAGCCCTAATCTCTCTCATCTTATCTTTGTGGTCTTTCCGCGAAATGTAAGTTGGCAGCAGTAAAATTGTACTGCAGTCAGCCTCAAATGCTGGTTCTCTATATTTCCTCAGTAGCGATTTACGAAAAGAACGCCTCCTTCCGTCTAGAGACTCCCACCCGGGTTCCTGAAGCATTTCCGTAACACTCGCATGGTAATCAAACCTACCAGTAACAAATCTAGCAGCCCGCCTCTGAATTGCTTCTATATCCTCCCTCAATCCGACCTGATGGGGATACTAAACGCTGGAGCAGTACTCAAGAATAGTTCGCACCAGCGTTCTATAAGCGGTCTCCTTTACAGATGAACCACACCTTCCCAAAATTCTACCAATGAACCGAAGACGACCATCCGCTTTCCCCACAACTGCCATTAAATGCTTGTCCCACTTCATATCGCTCTGCAATGTTACGCCCAAATATTTAATCGTCGTGATTGTGTCAAGCGCTACACTACTAATGGAGTATTCAAACATTGCAGGATTCTTTTTGCTAGTCATCTGCATTAATTTACATTTATCTATATTTAGAGTTAGCTGCCATTCTTTACACCAATCTCAAATCCTGTCCATGTCATGTTGTATCCTCCTACAGTTACTCAACGACGACACCTTCCCGTACACCACAGCATCATCAGCAAGCAGCTGCACACTGCTATCGACCCTATCCAAAAGATCATTTATGTACATAGAAAGCAACGGCGGACCTACCACACTTCCCTGGGGCACTCCAGATGATACCCTCATCTCCGATGAACACTCACCATCGAGGACAACGTACTGGGTTCTATTACTTAAGAATTCTCAAGCCACTCACATACTTGGGAACCAATCCTATGTGCTCGTACCTTAGGAGTCTGCAGTGGGGCACCGAAAGTCAAGGAATATGGTATCCGTCTGATACCCTTCATCCATGGTTCGCAAGATATCATGTGAAAAAAGGGCGAGTAGCGTTTCACAGGAGCGATGCTTTCTAAAGCCGTGCTGATGCATGGACAGCACCTTCTCTGTCTCAAGGAAATTCATTATATTGGAACTGAGAATACGTTCGAGAATCCTGCAACAAATCCATGTTAAGGATGTTGGTCTGTAATTTTTGGATCCGTCCTTCTACTCTTATTATATACAGGCGTCACCTGCGCTTTCTTCCAGTCGCTCTCGACTTGACATTGGGCAAGAGATTTGCGATAAATGCAAGCTAAGTAAGGGACCATTGCAGTAGAGTACTATCTGTAAAACCGAATTGGAATCCCAGCAGGACCTGGCGATTTATTTATTTTCAACCCATTCAGCTGCTTCACATCCTCAGGGATGTCTATCACTATGTCCTCCATACAGGAATCTGTACGAGACTCAAACGGCGGTATGCTTGTACGATCCTCCTGCGTGAAAGATTTCTCAAATGCTAAATTTAAAATTTCAGCTTTCGTTTTGCTGTCTTCCGTTGGCAGGCCAGACTGATCAGTGAGTGACTGGATGGAAGCCTTCGACCCGCTTACCGGTTTTACGTAAGACCAGAATTTCCTTGGGTTTTCAGCCAGATCTTTTGCTAGGGTATGACGGTGGTAGTGGTTGAATGCTTCGCACATAGCTCTTTTTACAGCAGCACCAATCTCTATTAACTTTTGCCTGTCCTCATTCTCCCGACCTTTCTTGTACCGCGAGTGAAACTGCCTTTGCTTCCTGAGCATTCTCCGAATAGCGCTGTTTATCCACGGTTGGTCTTTTCCGTCCGTAACCCACTTTTTCGGCACATACTTGTCCAATGCGTGATTTACAATGTGTTTAAAAGTTGCCCAAATTTCTTCTACTTCTGTCGTGCCGGAAGTAAATGAAGTCAATTCATTTACTAAGTGGGATGCTAACAACTCCTTATCTGCTCTTTCTAGTAAGAATACTCTCCCAGCCTTCTTGACCGACTTTTTAACTTTCGTAACCATACTCGTAATGACAACATCATGATCACTAATCCCTGTCTCAACAATGACACCGTCCATGAGGTCTGGTCTGTCCGTGGCTACCAGATCTAAAATATTTTCATTACTCGTTGGCTGTCGACTTTGCTGCTCAAGACAGTTTTCGGATAATGTGTTCAAAAGTAATACACACGGCGGCTTGTCTGTACCACCTGTAATGAACGCATGGACACCCCAGTCTATTCTAGGTAGGCTGAAGTCGCCTCCGACTAATATAGAATGATCCGGGTACTTCTGCAATATAGAATGTAGACTCCCTTTGAATGATTCTAGAACTGTCACGGTGGAACCTGGTGGCCGGTAATAACACCCCAATGTTAACTTTATTTCCCCTAGCACTGTTAAACGTGTCCCGATAACTTCACAATCACACTCTACTTCGACCTCAGTAGACACAATATTTTTGTCAACTGCAATGAAGACACCATCTCCGCCGGTGTCTAATCTGTCTTTCCGATACACGTTCCAACCCTCACTAAATGTTTCAGAACTTCCTATCTCAGGGTTCAGCCAGGTCTCATTCCCGAGAATAATTCGCGCGCCCAATGCTTCCTGGAGGGCACTAAATTCAGGAACTTTGTTCCGAACACTCTGAAAATTTACTGCTAATATCTTGATAGCTGAAGTGTCTTTACACTGAGCGCGTCCTGATTTCCCTGCCTGCACGTCGACTGGTGAGTGTTCATCAGGACACCTCGCACTACTGCCTAGCCTAAAAAAAACCCCATGTGCCTGCCACAAGTAGTCTGCTACCCGAGTATCCTCTTCCTTGCACCCCTGACCTATGTAGGGGCGTCCTACAATTCCCCACCCAATAGCGCAAGTCTAGAAATCTGTACTTGGAAGGTATTCGTAAGATAGAGAACATAAACACACACACGCCAATGACTACGACGTTCTGCGCCTAAAAACTGGCTATAATATTAGATCGAAAACCTTTAACCCGTATCTGACATACATCCTTCTCCATAGTTTCTCTACGCTGAACTGTCTTATCTAATAGTAAATCATTTCCTGTTCATTATACAAGCGCAATATAGCTCTGCAGAGACATATAGTGTCCACTGTTCACATCCGATCGCAGTTCAGAAACTATACGATGGCTGCGTAAGGCCTACATAAAATGATGCTTACTAGTGGGTGATACATCCTACAAGGAGACAGATAAACGGAAAGCAGCAGCATGTGACATGTGAAAATTACACTCATTTTGTCACTAACTCTGTAAGCAGCGCATCAGTCGAGCAATGCGTACACAGCGATTGCAGTGCGTCACAAGCTCTTACCGCTAAGTTAGTTACGACTCTGAAGTCTCGATTTTACACCCAAGATGCGACAGCGGTGATCGCATAAATGAAAGCCCCTTTAGAGGAGTGTGTCAAGTTTCTTCACACACGAGATGGAAGTCCTCTGATGACCAACAGATTTACCGTTAACGATCGCAAGTAGATAGTGCTTTAAAACACATGTAGGACACGTAGCTGTATACGAGTAGAATGTAAGCTATGTCACGTGACTGAAGCATCCGAAATTACTGGTACCCCCAATAGACATACAATATAATGCACCCTCAATGGGGGGGGGGAAATTGACTGCCCCTTATTCCTTTCGTTTCGATGTCCACTTTTTTCCGGGTTTCCTCCCGTTGCAGCATAGTTCTTCCGATATACAAATTGTTCGGTGCGAACCAGAAGATAGAAAAGTACTTCAAGTTCACTGCATTAGGCTCTATATTCAGTCGATATATGTCTATTCCGTGGTCACTTTTCGCAATTCTATCGATATGAGGTCAGATCTATGTATGCGATCATGAGATAACATCTCGTTGTGTGTTCTAAAGTGGGTTGTAAATGTTGCACCGCCGCCACCACCTAGCCCAAAATGCATCGATCGGTTCGTGTAATATAGCACTGCACTCGACTGTATGCAGTCACCTCCATGTTCGGAGCGCGTTTGCTCTGCTTTCTGTATGTCTCTGTATAAGCACGTCTTGCGGACGATACCCAGGACTCGCAGGAGACCCGAGTTAGCGTTCGACTGTGGATCCGCCGTACTTTATATCCGGATCAGTGTTGAGATGCGGATCCACAATATGCCGCTCACGTGGTAGGTTTCGAGGTGGACCCGTCACGCGCAATGTACGAATCGTTGTTCCGTTGCATATCCATAATCTATCACATGCGAGTTAGCGTTCGGGCGTGCATCTGCTGCGTAGTATATATACGGAGCTATGTTCGGAGACGGATCCACCGAGCGCCACATCTACGATAGGGTTTGCAGGTGGACCAACCAAGCGTTACGTCCGGACACGTATTCTGTATTCGAAGTTTTGTCCACCAGCCGATCAGGGGGGGGGGGGGGCACTTGGCCAAAGTAAGGATGAAAATTTCCTGTGTGTTTATAGGATTGTAATGTATTTCATTAGTGTTTTTTACAATTACTCTGTATCTCATTTATGTTTTTACAATTTCTGTGTATATGAGAAAATGTATGCAAGTGATAACATAAGATGTACATATTAATATACATCATGGACTACAAAGTCAAAGCATTGTTTCTGGAAGAAATAATTTCATCGAGTTAACTGATAATGAAAAGAAGGAAGTTATCAGGACTTAGCTTTTTTTGGTAAATATAGTTAAGATAGCTGATGAATAGAAAACCTAAGACGATTGGAAGGTCAAATTTATTTCTTTAAATTTTGCAATTGCAGTTAAAGAGATTTTTTTGCAATTACTGTTTTATGTTCTTTGTAAAAATATCTTGAATGTGTGAATAAGTGCACCTTGGGTGAATAAATATGGTATGCACCACAGGGGGGAACTTGTTACCAATCTGGATTACGTGAAGTTATTCCAAAGTTACATAGAATCCCATCTTAGGATCTTGTAAGAATTTGAAATATTGTTTCGCGACCGCGACCGTTCAGTTACGGACTGGATGCTGGTTGCACTTTAACTAATGTCCTACACACCATGAATAAATGACAAAAAAATGAACAAGGGCTAAATCATTAAATAATCTTGGCAACAACATTGTAAGCCTGAAGCGTTGGCTCGTCCTGATGGCTATTTAGCTGTTTCAATTCCGTGACACTAAGAAGGATGTTTATTACGGGTATTGTTGGTTTGCTAATAAGCAAACTTCACTTCGTTATTGTCATTACTAAATCATTACAGTTTCATTTTGTGAAAGACTCTTGTCTGCGGACTAGTATATTTTGTAAAAGGACTGCTGCTTTTCAAACGACGCAGCAGCGATCTGTAAAACGAACAGTGTTATATAACTGCATTAAATGTTGTTGCCACCGTATATGACAATTTTCGGGAAAAGAAGTGCATCATCTGAGGTGGTGGATCTGGATCAGTGATACATATCAGTGCACGTTGTCACTAACGTCAGTGACGGTGTAGCCAACCACATCCATTGTGTGTCATCACGGACTGGTGAAATATGTACATGGACACACACCACAGTGCTTGTGTGCGGAATGTACCCACTTTCTTAAATTGTGCTGTGTGCAATACGAAGAAAGATTGCTACACTTTTAAATAATTAAGTTACGTGTAGACGAAAAGAACTGAGCGAACAAAATAAGTTCGCAAACATACAAGGACAGTAACTACACGGAAGAGGGGACAATATGAAATGTGCTAATAGAACTTCTTTCCAGATGTAGGGTGTATAAGTGTGCAGGTAACTGCAGGGATAATACTTGTTACTTAGTACAACTTATCCCAGTAAAATACTAGTGCCGAATTAAGAGGGAAGTGTAATAATACAAATTTTAAATTGACTCTAGATCTAAAAATGTGGCTAGTCTTCGTAGCTTGCTAAGTGACAAATAACCACATTTTTGGGGGCCATGTGCTATACCCATGACGTTATTGTGATAATTTGCGAAAGTAGCGCGACGATATAAAAACAATCGTAATAACGAAAATATTGATAAAATCCACACAGACGATCTGTTGTGATTATTGCAGTGAAATCTTGTAAAATACAATGAAAATTACTATTATACGAAAGCTATGAATTTCAAGGATAATTTGTGAACAAGACAAAAATGAACAGACAGTCCTCTAACGAGGAAGTAAGAAAAAACCTATTACTCTTCTTTTTTTTCTTGATTGCAGAACGACGCCATTGATGATTCGTGATGAAAATGGTATGTGTTTGTTACTAATTCTGTAAGAAAAAGCATTCTTATGAAAATAATAATTAATCATATAAATGTGTAAAATCGTGTTTTCTTTTCAATAGTGTAGGGTAAGGCATCATATAATTATTACTGAATAATTTGCAGCTTTCATATAAGAAGCTAATTTTGTGTCAAAGACGCCATTATGGGCGAGAACATAATTTCAAGTTTTTTTATTACGCCACACGGCTTAAAAATAGGAACTCACTCGCTGTAATTATCTGCTTAAGTGTTTCACCTGAAAGTGAATTAATATTTCATTGCAGAAACAGTTTTTGTATTAACCTGGACCAGTCAGCATGTATCAGGTATTCCAATTCATTACATAAAAAATAATTCTAACTCAGATGTAAATAGAAAATAGCTCTCATAGAATTTTAATCAGTGCTATAACAATGCGAAGCGGTGAGTGGGGGGCAGAGAACGGAGAGGGGGGGCACAGAGGGCGGAGTGGGGGGCGAGAGAGAGCGGGGGGGGGGGCGTGAGAGCAGAGGGGGCGGAGAGCGGAGGGGGCGGAGAGCAGAGTGGGCGGAGAGCGGAGGGGGCGGAGAGCGGAGGGGGCGGAGAGCGGAAGGCAGAGAGGGGGGAGATAGAGGAGAGGTGGGAGACAGGGGAGGGATGTGACAGGGTGGAGACATTCTTCACCAAAAACATGTGGAAATTTCAACTACAGCATACCTAAAAGTCAAGAACAGAGCTCAGTATTTCAACAAAGAATTGGACAAAATGTAGATCAATCAGCACCACTAACTGAGTGAGGTGCCACAGCAGTAAAAACACATGTTCTGGAGGACAGCAGTTCAAACCTCATCCAGCCACAGATTTCGATTTTCTTCAGGGCTCTTCAGAGGCTTGGAACGGTGCCTTTGAAAAAGACACGGTTGCTTTCCTTTTCCATGTTTTCCGTTTACGCTTGTGCTCCGTATGTAATGATTACATCATCAACAAAACTTTAAAATCCCTTTCTCTCTTTTCAACGACAAGACCGTTATATCTGATGACTACACTCAAAAAAGGCACAGATAAAAAATCAAACACTTTCAGGTTATCAAGAGAAAGAAAACTGCAAATGCAAAACAACCTCTTCTAAAAATTGTTAATTTTAATTCTAGAAAATGGTCGTCACTTATGTATTATCTTTAGATACATGCAGGTATGGCTATTCTATACACAGTTCTGCAATTTTCTTTCTTTGCCGAGTATTTTGAAAAACATTTCAAGCAGCATGGCACTAGGAAATGAATGCAAAATTTATCATTCATCTCTTCGAAGTTCATTTGAAGCCTCGCCATACTCCCATTTCTAAGTTATACTCTTCATGAAGGATTGTTTATCGCCCACATACATTGTGTTTTTCCAAAGAAGTAACGAGGTTTCAGATATCAAGGTTACAACATCAAAAATGTATGGCAGACATACTCTTAAGAAGCAAAATCAGATACCAACTGTTTTGTAAGTTGGTACATTCATTACGTTGTCAGGCGACACCTTCCAAAAGACAAAAACCGAATTTCGGAAACCGTTTTTCGCTGTCGTGTTTACATGTTAAGGTAGACTGCGCACTTGCGAGCCCAGTAAATACGCTGCCTGGAAAACTGTTGCTAGAGTTTCTGATTTAGTCAGCACAATCGCTATTTCTCATCTGTTATAAGAGGTGTAAACACATTTAGTCTAATATTTCTACGTATGCTTCACTGTACAAGAATCCACTCTGTCCACACTAGCCGAAAATTTTTAAAAACAGGATGTAACCTGACAACTGAAGCACATTTGAAAGCGGTTGCGTTTACATGGGAGCGAAAATCGATTGCGGAATTTGAAATCATGCAAGAAGAAGCGGATTTCGAAAATCGTTTCCAAGTGCGGTATTAGGAAATCTATTTACAAAATCCGGTTTTGGGAGCCTCATGTCATCGGGGTGAATGTATCACTGTCATATTCTAGAATGTACCGCGTGGTTCCTTTCTTAAATCTCTGGGAGATGGAATACTGCTTCTAGTTCTCCAAGTTTTAGAAAAGCTATCGCTTGCGAATTTTTTTATGTAGCTGCTTTTCCACTTTAAGGCTTCCATTTGCTACCAAAATTACGTTTTCCCTACTATCTCCGATGAACTACGAATCTAACAAGACTCCTGTATTGTGTTCTAGCCCAAGAGCTCTACGTGTTGCTGAATAGCGTTACCATCGGCCATGCGAGAGAAGACTATACACGGGAACTGCCAAGAACAGGGATTAACTTGGATATACAAAAATAAGTGAAACAAATTTGTTAATATTGAATCGGCATTTAAAAGCAGACTGCCAACGTGAAGAGCGCCAAGAAATACAAAAATTGGCAAAGTTACCAGTACCTTAAAACTTTAAAAATACACAAGGGAAGAGTATTACATGAGACGTTGGGGAAGAATTCTTGATCAACAGCTACCTGCTACAGTTACGAAAGCACTGCACACATTTTTTGAAAGTACAACAGCTTCACGACCATTCGTTCTAAATTTAAACGTACAGTGTCGAGTTGCTATTGTTAAGATATGACAACAGATGACAGACACCTGTATGGTACCTAATACATGTTTTTTAAGGAAACTGTTACGCTATGAAACCATTTCAATCCACAATGATTTATGTATTAGGAGCTTGGTTATCTGACAAGCGTGATCGTGGAACCCGATTGGTGTTTGGTTCACATTCCAGTCGGACCAAGGAAATTTCAAGTCTTCATCTCTCTAAGATGTAAGGAGTCGCCAGGAACGCCAAGTGGTTCCCCATTAAATCGGAAGTTCGCTCTCCCCGGCTGGCTAGCTGGTGTAGACTAGGGAACAGCAAGTCGTGGAATTGGCGTCCAGTCGAAAGACTTGCATCTGGCTATTGACCAACAAGGAATTATTTAAACAAACTGACACGAAGATAGAGGCACACTACGTTGTGAAAGCCTACTTGTAAATTTCAAAACTCGGCTTTAAATGATGCTAGGGATATACAACTCTTTACTCATCGCTCCCAAGTGATCATGAGGACAAAGATTACTTGTACACTCTACTATGCGCTTCATTTTTTGAGTATGGATGTGACTGCAAATCAACAATCACCATCTCATGATTTGAAATACACAGGATGGCCACAGAGGAATGGTCAAGATTTAGTTCCTGCGATAGTTCCGATCATTCGAAGCAAAAACGTATCGTAAATATTGCCTCTAATATGCATACCTTAAGGGTTCAGTAGAAATGTGTTTTACAATCGCGAAGATGAACAAGTATTCATTGCTCTTAAGGTATGCACATTAGAGCTCATGTTTACTGTGTTTTTGGTTGTAATGTTTTCTGCCCTACCCCTATATATTGACCATTCCTCCTGGGTCAGCCTGTTTGACATACGCATATAGAAGATGCTGAAAAGTTTACATCACTAATTTGCAGTCTGTCTCGTTGTCAATATTTAATTAGACTATAAATGTTATTCACATTGCATCAAAAGCAATTGTTGTAGCTGCATGGTCAGTCGCTGATCAGTCCAGAGGAACTTTGATTTGCCCAAATAATCAAATTACAAGAAAATTTCAAAATCAAACTACCACAACATACAGGTAGTGAAATGCGTCCTGCCATTCTTGAACGTAATTTAGGTAGTCAACTATGTAATGGCCCAAAATTTTATATATGTATGCGAGAAAATAACTCAAATGGATATAACATGGACAAATCTAATTTTCTCCTTAAGAGAACACCGGGAAATTGGATTGAGAGTCTACAGACATTTTGATAGTTCATTTGCAACCTTATCTTTCTTTGCATATTTCACGTGGTCAGAAGCAACCCAGCGAGAGACAATAATGCGATTTGATTATATATCGTTTCTAGTCCTAAAATTTATTTCTCTGGCGAATTTTTGTGCGCCCTCAGAGAATCTGCTATTACTGTAATATTCAATTTACCATATTTGTTCGATTACTTATTCGGTTTCGACCTTGAATACGTATGTACACAAATGTCCATCCAACTTATATTAAATTGTGGTACGAAGTACAAAAGTAGGTTCAATTACTTTCTGCTACTTATTTAAACATTCGGTGTCCTGATGTACGATTGCTTCATTAAGGAGCATCAACAGCTTAGTGCTTTTGGAAAACTATTGTTCTAGAAGGGTGAGAACTGAAGCTACATGAGGCACAGTAGCAGTAATGAATTCACTACGACTGTATGAATTACTCTAAATTTTCTATCTTGTCTGGAAAGAAAACAACTTTACGTAAAAGCTTGACTCAAATTTTGGTAAATTCCAGCCCAAATCACCACCTACCGAAGGGTTTAAATTTTCCTTAAAGTTAATCCATGTCCTCTCTCGTTCTTGACAGCAGATGCCATTAAACGGGGTTCCATTAATGTCGTGTAATAGAAATTTGTAGAGTCTTACCCGCTGTATTGGGGTAAGCAAAATTTGCATTGAACTGCCCACATGTTATGTATTCAGTATCATGCACTAGAACCATGCAACAACGTCTCTCAAAAAAGACCACCAAAGTCTCCAAAATATCTCTCTTATTCTACATTACGAGAGAGGTCCAACAACCATGTACATCAGATAAGCACTGCCCATTAAACAGCCATACGCATTGGCACCTGCTTAGCAGTGTCTGGGGGTTGTCAGTAACGCTAGAAAAAGCAGTTAGAAATTAAGAACCTACCATCTCACCGTCATAGAGACGGAAGCGTGCTCAGTGTGGACGTCGCTGAATTTTATGTGAAACTGCAAAAATTCCTTATGCCGGCCCTGAGTGCATTTTACTAATTGAATTTTAATTACAAATCAACAACTAAATCTCAGCTTTCAACATGACAAAAGAAATAGTTATCACATTGGTGGAAACATCTTCGCGAAACTCGCAAATATTCTATGCATAAAATTTTACGCTATTAAATAAAACATTTATTGTTCGGGAGAAATGTAAAGTGTCCAACACGCGACTATGTGGACTATGCTGGTCTGTTACGGAAAGTGAAAGGACTTCAATTTTTTGATGGCGTTACGCTATTTCATAAGCCAGCGTCATTTACGTGACACAAAAGCCTACATTTAGCTATGTTTGACATATTCGCGTTTCAAATATAGCTTCAGCAACGTTAAATAATAATTAACGAACCACCTACATTACAAATACATTATTTCAGAAAAATCGTAGCAGAGTGAATACCGAAGGCTTAATGACAGATTTATTTCGGAATACTCTGTTTTTCAAAAACAACCATCTCCAGTAAAACGAAAACATGCGCTATTCAAAAGTACTAGCGGAATAAAGTACACGCATAGGAGTTGAAACTTTGCGTTTGACTGATTAGTGTAAATGTTTCCCGGTAGAAACCTCACGAATGTGGCGCTGGTGTAGCAAGCAGTTGTGCCATGGCGTAAACGTTTCGGGCCTCTACACACGCACCAATTTATCGGCCGACCGACCGCCCAATTTCGTCCCAGCCTACACACATTCCAACCGACTGAACTCGGCGATTACAGCACCGTCCTGTTGTTGTGATATGTTTACTTACGTTCATTGAGTTTATGTTCTACGAGATCCCGCTTGGTTTTACACAGAAACAGAAACGGGGGTTTGCATTGGCTGTTATAGGTGCAACAAGACCTAAATTTAAAAAAGAAGAAGAAAGCCGAGAGAAGCTGTGCGCAAAGTGGCTAATGCAAGGAAAGAAATTCACCCCCATTCTGTTATTTAATGAGCTGGGAGCTAATTATTTTCGTAATCGTCTAAGTAATGATGAAAAGTGGTTTCCATAGCTGTTGGAAAATCACAAAATCATTGTTAACGAAAAAGAATACGGCAGACGTGAAAGAGGCTGCAAGCTTGCAAGGAGAGGATGTCAGTTCTAGCCATTGTCGAAAGTTACGAGAACCTCAAATTTAAGTGTGTAGAATAAACGACATCCCCTGTAAGTTTAACAGTCGGCCGGAGTGGTCGAGCTGTTCTAGGCGTTTCAGTCTGGAACCGCGCGACTGCTACAATTGCAGGTTTGAATCCTGCCTCGGGCGTGTATGTGTGAAGTCCATAGGTTAGTTAGGATTAAATAGTTCTAAGTTCTGGGGGGCTGATGACCTCAGAAGTTAAGTCCCATAGTACTCAGCGCCATTTGAGCCATTTGTAAGATTAACAAATAAATTTCGAATTAGAAGAAGAAAGGCAACAGCAGTATCACCGCAGATCGTCTAATAAATACAATAACAGATATATAAGAAATGAAGCATTTAACAACTGTTAGAACTGTAAAAATAGTTCTTCACTTTGCTCTTCGTAGTAGAAGGTGTGGATGTACCTTGGACTTGCGTAACATTTCTAACAATGAAGCTAGTATGTTTCATGAATACGAGTCCATCAACTGTCTGTATTTCGGTCTTATTTCCGATATGTATCGGAAATGAAATCTACGATCTAATCTATCGGTGATTCGGTTTTGAAATTTCATTTCCATTACATATCGGAAATAAAACCTATAAACTTAAATACAAGGTTGAGGACTTTTGTCCCCTCTATGTGCCACGCGAAACTATTATATGCTCAAAATGAAAAATAGTGCTTCATTTGTTGCATATATATTGCATGATGTGTTCCACAAACATCTGCAGTCTTTAAAATTTTATCCCTCTCGCATCCTGTCGTGGAACAGCATTTAGTCGCGAGCGCAGTGGCGAAAGACAAACTTCTGTTGGGCGATTGGCACTACATCGCTACACACAGCACAATTTGTTGGGCGGATTATACTACTGAAGTATTCTATTTAGATGAATCCACCTATAGGCATCTAGATGCTGAATAAATATTGCTACTTGTTTTGAAAATAAAAAATAAATAAATCAAAGAGGTAACGGTAATGTTAGTCACAGTGAGACACGTCAGACAGTCACGCCCTCTACCGTGGAACGCACAATGACAGGCGCCTCAGTGCTATAAATTCCCGCCTGAGGCAAATTTGAACGTAGTCTTGCAGTGATTCTTAACAGCGTGGTCTGTGAAAGCTCGTATTTTTCATTGCAGTGTTTAAGAGTGACGATTATATGTAACTAAATTTAATTATGCTTGAGTGGTAATTGTGTTTTAATTAGTTCTAGCAACCCAACATGTGCGAATCAACCGGTATGAAGTCTGAAGAAGGCAAACCAGTCCAACTTGAGAGCTCTGTTACAGCAGCACCTGCTATTGCACCGTCCAAGCTTACTGCAGCTGGCGAGGTGCCAGAGCAGACATACAAGATGGTGGAGTTGCTGAAACACTGGCCTGTGGTGGTAATCGCTATCCAGAAGAGCAGAGATGAGTTTTGTTCTGTAAAGCAAAAGGCCTGCATTATTACCTGGTCACTTAACTTGTCCGAGAAAGTTGTTGCTTCGGTTCTCGAACTTGCAGAACGCAAACTGAGCAGCTTGCGGCCAATTACTCAGTACGCAGACAAAGCAGTTAGCGAAGGCATGGCAGAAATAGAGAAGAAATTTCCCGCAGTGAAGGAGTCGCCGGAAAAGGTAATTGCTAATAGATGTGAACTCCGAAATGGTTACGAGAAATCCACATAACAAATCTCTCTCCTTTTCAGCTGTACGATGCTATCACACAACACGTAGCGAAGATGGTGCACCCCGCGCTAGATAAAACCGAAGCTATAAGCGAAATCGGCAGGAAGAGACTCGACAGGGTTGCTAAAACGATAATCAACAAATACAACAGTTTGATCAAGATCGTGGACAGCTGGATGGACAAGCTGGAGAACCGACTGAACGGCGTGGAAGCTGAAACAGCCTCTCGTGAGTAACATGTTAAGTTGTTAGCGGTAACAGTTAATCCAATGAAACAAGAAAAGACAGACTTCCTACTTACTCATTTTCCACAAATTCATAGAAAACGCCCTTACCCTGGAAGAAAAATGCATACATTTTGTGCACTACATGGAATAATACTTCAGAAGCTTGAATTCCCTGCTGCGTTTTCCTTTCTCCGAAGGATCGTCAATTTAAAAATACATATATTTGCATGTAGCACCCAATTCCGACATGGAAAAATATTTTTATTTATAACTTAGAGCCACTCAACGCCCATACCGGCGTGATGGCCAACCCCAAAGATCTAATACCATGTCTCGCATGATAGTTTTCACTAGGCAACGTATCGCAAGATGTGAGTACTGTTACGTTCACGACTAACACGTTTTTTATCTGGAGATAAATTAGGTCGAAAGTTGAAGGGTAACGGTTTAAAGAGCAGAGGGTAAAGTGCCAAGGCAAGAGCGAAGGGGGGAAAGGGAGAAAGGACGGGAGACCTGTAAGACAGTTGCGGCGGGTTGTTAAGTACAAGAGCGGGTTTGTTGCTGCCTGCGACAAGTCATGCAAAGGTAGTCTTTATTAGCAGTGGGTTCAAATGGCTCTGAGCACGGAGGGACTGAGTTCTTCAGCCCCCCTAGAACTTACTACTTCAACCTAACTTACGGACAGCACACACTTCCATGCTCGAGGCAAGATTCGAACCTGGGACTGTAGCGGGAGCGCGGTTCCACACTGAAGGCCTTAGTAGTAGGTATCGTCCAATCCGGTATCTATGATGTGGAATGGTTACTCAGCGGCGGCAACAGCAGCTAGGTACAGATGCTGGCTTCTCGGTCAGCATCAGTATTCCTATAATGGTAGGGTGCATCGTTTGGTGTCAGGTAGGTAATACGTCGCATTCATATCGCCGTGTAGTGTTAGCGGTTTGTGCGTTAGCCTACGAGGTGGTCGGCTTTACTAGCAGCTGGTATATCCAGTCAATGTTGCTGATGTGCAAGGACTTAGTTAGCTCATCAAAGGTGGTTGTGCTCTACCAAGCAGCGGGTGGAGCGATGCCAATGATGCGTTGCAGTTTCTCTATGATCTGCAGGCATGTAGTAGCTACATACATCAGGAGTTTAATCAATGTCATGTATATGTACCTAGACGCCTTCCTACTCAGGATACCTTCCTTGTTCAACATTCGGTAGAAATGAGAGGTAACTACTTAGTTCTGTATACTCGTCACTTCATGCACAATACATTTGCTCCTTCACTCAGTTTTCTCTTTTCACTTCCCCAGTGTTCTCTACAGTCCAGAGACTCATTTGATGCATCTGTCCATGCTACTCCAGCCGGTGCAAGGCTCTTCGACTCCCAATACCTACTGCAACCTACATCCTTCGGAATCTGGTGTATTCATCTCTTGGTCTCCCTCTGCAATTTATATGCTCCACGCTGCCCTCCATTACTAAATTGATCCCTAGATGCCTCACAATATGCCCTCCCAAGCAATCTCTTCTTGTCAAGTTGTGCCAGAAATTTCTTTTCTCCCAAATCCTGTTCAATGCCTCCTCATTAGTTACGTGATCTACTCATCTAATCTTGTATAGCACGACATTTCGAAACTTTCTGTTCTCTTTCTGCCGTGCTATTTTTCGTCCATGTTTCGCTCCCATACATGTCTACACTCTACAAATACTTACAGGAATGGCTTCTTGAAACATAAATCTACGCTCGATGTTAACAAATTTCTCTTCTTCATAAACGCTTTCCTGCCATTGCCATTCTACATTTTATATCTTCGTTACTTCGACTATCAGTTTTGCTCCCCGAATACCGAAACTCCTACACGACTTCAGGTGTCTCGTTTCTTAATCTAATTCCCTCAGCGTCACCCAACTTAATTCGACTACATTCCGTTACCATCGGTTTTCCTTTTGATGTTTATCTAATATCCTCCTTTCAGGACCATGTCCACCGGTACACAAAACAATGTTTGCTTCCAAAGTTGTTCAAAATGTAGCCGTGTAGGCAGTGAAATATTGCGAGGACGGTGCTTGCCGGCCTTATCGTGACTTGGTGTCTCCTTGTTCAGATACGGAGACAGCTGTGGCGGAGGCGTTATCTTCTGCGGCACGGACCCAGACCTCCACCACCACCGCCAGCCCGGTACCTGCACCCGCTGCGGGCCACGTTTGGCAGGCGCTGCGGCTGGGAGCTGGCGCCACCACGGCGCTGGCCGCCTTCCAGGTGGAGGCAGCCCTCTGGCTGCTCTCTCGGGCACCGCTCGTGGGCCGCTTCTTCAGGGAGGCGCCGCCGCCCACAGCCGACCCTTCGCCGTCTTCATCCTCCAGGGACGCCTCATTCGCCAGACTCCCGACTCCGACGGCTTCACAGGAGCAGCCGTTGCCCACAGCTCAGTCCACGGACTCATTCCACACGGAGCGGTTCATCTCATTGCCGCAGCAGTGATCACTGCCAGATATCTTCCTGTAATTCGAAACTTAGCTCAATGTATGTAGTCCACAGAATTGGTTTTAACTTACTTATTGGTGAAATAACACGAAATACTGGCATCTGTGTGTACACTACCCCTGTCATTGTAAAAAAGAATACATTGACACCGGTGTGTCAGATCACACGCACGGCACAGCGGACACACCAGGAACCGCGGTGTTGGCCGTCGAATGGCGCTAGCTGCGCAGTATTTGTGCACCGCCGCCGTCAGTGTCAGCCAGTTTGCCGTGGCATACGGAGCTCCATCGCATGCCGCGACAGCGTGGACGTGAACCGTATGTGCAGTTGACGGACTTTGAGCGAGGGCGTATAGCGGGCATGCGAGAGGCCGGGTGGACGTACCGCCGAATTGCTCAACACGTGGGGCGTCAGGTCTCCACAGTACATCGATGTTATCGCCAGTGGTCGGCGGAAGGTTGCACGTGCCCGTCGACCTGGAGCCGGACCGCAGCGACGCACGGATGCACGCAAAGACCATAGGATCCTACACAGTGCCCTAGGGGACCGCACCGCCACTTCCCAGCAAATTAGGGACACTGTTGCTCCTGGGGTATCGGCGAGGACCATTCGCAACCGTCTCCATGAAGCTGGGCTACGGTCCCGCACACCGTTAGGCCGTCTTCCGCTCACGCCCCAACATCGTTCAGCCCGCCTCCAGTGGTGTCGCGACAGGCGTGAATGGAGGGACGAATGGAGACTTGTCGTCTTCAGCGATGAGAGTCGCTTCTGCCTTGGTGCCAATGATGGTCGTATGCGTGTTTGGCGCCGTGCAGGTGAGCGCCACAATCAGGACTGCATACGACCGAGGCACACAGGGCCAACACCCGGCATCATGGTGTGGGGAGCAATCTCCAACACTGGCCGTACACCTCTGGTGATCGTCGAGGGGACACTGAATACTGCACGGTACATCCAAACCGTCATCGAACCCATCGTTCTACCATTCCTAGACCGGCAAGGGAACTTGCTGTTCCAACAGGACAATGCACGTCCGCATGTATCCCGTGCCACCCAACGTGCTCTAGAAGGTGTAAGTCAACTACCCTGGCCAGCAAGATCTCCGGATCTGTCCCCCATTGAGCATGTTTGGGACTGGGTGAAGCGTCGTCTCACGCGGTCTGCACGTCCAGCATGAACACTGGTCCAACTGAGGCACCAGGTGGAAATGGCATCGCAAGCCGTTCCACAGGACTACATCCAGCATCTCTACGATCGTCTCCATGGGAGAAAAGCAGCCTGCATTGCTGTGAAAGGTGGATATACACTATACTAGTGCCGACATTGTGCATGCTCTGTTGCCTGTGTCTATGTGCATGTGGTTCTGTCAGTGTGATCATGTGATGTATCTGACCCCAGGAATGTGTCAATAAAGATTCCCCTCCCTGGGACAATGAATTCACGGTGTTCTTATTTCAATTTCCAGGAGTGTACTTTCACTGGTATTACTGGAATAATGGCATAATAAAGTGCGCGTCATTTACGACGGCGGACGAGTTCAGATTCGTTCTGCACATCTGACGTCGCAACACAGTCAGCCATTCAAAACAGAACGACGTTGCCAGAGCTCGACTACAGTTCAGAGCACGGACGACTGTCTTCAGTCTTAGAGACGTTCAGTCATAAATAAAGCAATTGAACAAAAGCAATGTCTTGATAGCAGACGTTCTTTTATAGGAAGCTTGGAAAAAGCATTCTTTATACCAATTGCTTCGTATTCTATTAATTAAACCAAATAGGCAATGAGCCTCCTAATTCAGGTGATGGCAAGGAAAGGTGTGTGTATCATTCTCACTAACAGCTTTTTCGCAATAAAGAAGTGGTAATTTTTTAGTTCCTACTGTACATGGTCAAAACGGAATTCATACCAAGTGTTTGTTGGTATTTTGCGTAATATTTTGGCCCTCCAGGAGAACTATTGAACGACAAGCTGCCTTAGTGTAATGGTTAGTGTTCCGAGATGAAACTGAGTCCGGTGCTTAATAGTTTCTCTAGTTAAAAACAACGTTGAAGTGTCTTACTTCATGAATTATTAGTTTGAATGTAATTTACTGAAATTTCTAGTGGCGACTAAAATGGACCATACGATAAGTATACACTACGGACTTGGGACCGGTTAGTAGGGCATGTTGTGAGGCATCAAAGGATCACAAATGTAGCATTGGAGGGCAGTGTGGAGGGTAAAAACCGTAGAGGGATACCAAGAGATGAATATGCTAAGCAGGTTCAGAAGGATGTAGGTTGCAGTAAGTACTGAGAGATGAAGCTTGCACAGGATAGGGTAGCCTAAAGAGCTACATCAAACCAGTCTCCGGACTGAAAACCACAACATGGACGTTCACTTCTGCAGACTCTTCAAAATTTCGAGCAGTGGTTTACTACATCTAACGCTGCACAATAACTGCGTTGAATATCGAAACCAAATTAATTCATTTATGGGGGGAAGGTATCAGTCAAGATGTGCAAAAAAAAAATCAAATTGTTGGGCCAAATAGTTTTCGTGAAATCGAATGATAGTGTGTCAAAGCAGTCGAAACACCGTGTGTCTGCACAGGCGAGCAGTGCAGTGATGACAAAATCGCGCACAGCGCAGAATACGGGAAGCACGTCTCTGTAGCAGCATAAGGGTTCACGCCGCTGTGGTTGCTTTACATAATTAACTGCGCCCTCCCCTCCCCTCCTTAACTTTGCGAACTATACTATGGCGCTGCTTCTGTTGGCGCGTACAACTGGCAACGCAGCAATCTTCCGCGTCTGAGCTGACATACGCGAACCACCAAGATAAAAGAATTGAACTATAGAACGCTTCCAATATAGCTGGAAATTGAGCAAGCTAACGTGCCGTATTAAATCTGTGGGCAGTCAAGTTGTCATGAGAACTAAGGTAGAATTTGTTTTTACTTAGTACACAAAGCTTGCCTTCACAGCTAATATTCTCCTGTTACCCAACAAGGTTAATTGCGAAGTTGTCACAATCAAGTATCAAGTTTGCAAGCCATTAGACACAGAAGGAATTAAAATTAGTGGACGAAGGCGAAACTGTTAAATCATTCAGGATGTAATGCAGTTACTAAGATCCTCACTTGTTTAGAAAGTATTAATTTTTTTTTTACCATGTCAGTGTGTATTGGCCAACAAACGTGGTTCATTGTTATTTATTTCAGTTTGATAATTCCTCCTGAGGATTACTAACGCGGACATGGCGTCCGATCAGGAAAAACGGCCACACTACAAGTCGGGAAATGTGGCTAAAGTTTTCACCCCAACAAGAGTTAGGTAGTACCAAAAACATGCAAAACATAGCGGATAAAGCTGAATTTGAACTTTTACATTCAAAGCTATCATCCGCATTTTATCCCTTTCTGACAATTTTGAATTAATTTACATTATTTAACACCTTCTGTTCTTTTATATTTGGCATAATACAAAAGTCCGATGGAAACCTTCCATTGCGGCCGCCTGGTCTTCTCTCAGATACTAGGGTGTGAAGACGCATAGAAAATGTGCCTGAAAATCAGAAAAACAAACAAGGGATTCTGTTGCGATGGCATAGCGACAGTACCCTCATAGATACGAAAAACTGGTCGCAACGTAAGCCTTCAATAAATTCGTGTACTTGCAGTGAATTGCTATCTGTTTCTTTTAAAACATTTGGTGTGCTACCCTATAATATGGAGATTCAATGTGTGTAAAGTAGTAAGCGTCCATTACGAGGGCTCTTCAATGAAGAATGATCATAATCTTTTATAGTCATAATTTCTCGCGCTAAAACTTAATCTTATGATATTCTGTTAGCTTAATGTTCAACGAACACGCCGTAGTAGTTTGATTATTGGGAATTCTCGTTCCCGCCTATGAGAGGCAGGCAAGGTCAGACGTGTTCATTATCGCCTACCGCTGCAAAGGAGGTAACACGCGAGGAACAATGTGCGGCTTTTAAATCCTGCTTACGTCTCAACAAATCTACAGCTGAGGCCAATACAGTGTTACAGGAGGCCTATGGAGAGTCTGTTCTTCCCTACAGCACAGCTCAAAGGTGGTTTAAAATGTTTAAAGAGGGGAGACATCAATTTCAAAGGAAGGTGGACCCGATGCTCCAGTTACTGCTCTTACGGAAGAAAACATTGGCACTGTCGCTGTCATTGTGAGAGAGGATCGACGAATTACCTTAAGACCACTTTCTGAAATAATGAACATTTCATTCGGTGCCACCCATACGTTGGAGACAGAAAAATTACACGTGACACGTGTTTGTGCTCGATGCGTTCCAAGACTGTTTATTCCCGAACGAAGGGATATTCGTGTGCAGGTGTGCATGCTATTAAAGCTGATGTTAGAGGAAGATCCGGAGTTTCTTTCAAATGTAATCACTGCTGATGAAACTTGGCTACATCATTTTGATCCTGAGAGCAAACGGCAAAGCTCAGTGCGGGAATCTCCTTCATCGCCAATCCCCAAGTAACCAAAAGTGGTTGCTTCTGCTGGGAAAGTTACGTTCATCTCATTCCTTGATATTCATGGAATGGTTTATCGGTTTGTTGCACCTGCACACACACACACACACACAAGTAACTGGACAGTGCTGCAGGGATTTCCTGAAAACATTGCAAGTCCATATCAGGCGCAAAAGACCACATTTCCGTGAAGCAGGCTGGATTCTGCACAACGATATTGCGCGGCCGCAAATTGCCGATGTTGTTGCTGAATGTCTTGCAAAAATCGAAGTGAAGTGCATCCCTCATCCTCCCTATAGTCCGGATTTAGCCCCTTGTGACTTTTTTCTATTCCCTTGCATGAATAAACGCCTTCGTGGGATGCATTATCAATCACCAGAAGCAGTGGTGAAGGATGCGGAGGCGATTTTGAAGGACCTGTCAAAAAATGGTTTCCGTCATGTATCTGAAGACTGGCAGAAACGCTGTGTCAAGTGCATCGCATTATGAGAGACTACCTAGAAAAGGACCATCAAAATTGAGTATAGGTATGTTGTAAAAAAAAATTATGATAATTCTTTATTGAACATCCCTCATAATTGCCATGGTTGGTGAAAGCTGAATTTCTCTTTGAGTGGTGACTTTCTACCAGCCTCCCTCCTCCTTTCCTATGCGGCCTGAGGTGTAGCCCTACAATGTCAATATTGACTCCTAAGCAAAAAAGGTTGACGGCCACTGCCTAAATTCTTCTGAATCTCCGCTGCAGAGTGAAAATCTCATTCTGGAAACATTACCCAGGCTGTGGCTAAGCCATGTCTCCACAGTATCCTTTCTTTCAGGAGTGCTAGTTCTGCATGTTTCGCAGAAGAGCTTTTGTAAAGTTTGGAAGGTAGGAGACGGATACTGGCAGAAGTATAGCTGTGAGTACCGGGCGTGAGTCGTGCTTCGGTAGCTCAGTTGGTAGAGCACTTGCCCGCGAAAGGCAAAGGTCCCGAGTTCGAGTCTCGGTCGGGCACACAGTTTTAATCTGCCAGGAAGTTTCATATCAGCGCACACTCCGCTGCAGAGTGAAAATCTCATTCTGTTAAACATTCTTCTTTAGAACCACATACCCGATGTTAACAAATTTCTCTTCTTCACAAACGCTTTCCTTGCTATTGCCAGTCTACGTTTTATACCCTCTCTACTTGGCCCATCATCATTTATTTTGCAATCTAAACAGCAAAACTCATCTACTGCCTCAAGTGTCTCGTTTCCTAATATAATTTTCTTAGCATCACCTGAGGTATTGAATAGAATTGGGGAGGAGACGCGTGTGTGGCACAACTTGGCGAGAAGAAGGGACCGGATGGTAGGACATGTTCTGAGGCATCAAGGGGTCACAAATTTAGCATTGGAGGGCAGTGTGGAGGGTAAAAATCGTAGAGGGAGACCAAGAGATGAATACACTAAGCAGATTCAGAAGGATGTAGGTTGCCGTAGGTACTGGGAGATGAAGAAGCTTGCACAGGATAGAGTAGCATGGAGAGCTGCATCAAACCAGTCTCAGGACCGAAGACTACAACAACAACAGCATCACCTGATTTAATTCGGTTGTGTTTCATAATGTTTGTTATGCTTTTGTTGATGTCCCTCTTACGTCTTCCCATCAGAACAATGTCCATTCCGTTCAACTGCTCTTGCAAGACCTTTGCTGTCTCTGATTAGGTTACAACGTCATGGGCAAACCACAAGTTTTTATTCCTTTTCTCTAAACTTGATTTGCTATTCCAAATTTTCCTTTGGTTTCCTGTACTTCTTGTTCGATGTGCAGACTGTATAACATCAGGGATAGGCTGTCTCTTCTCAACCACTGCTTCCCTTTCATCCCTCGACTCCTGAGCTACCTTCCTATTATCTTCAGGTGCAAATCTTCTGATACATAATTTATATTTGCTCTTAACTGTGTTGAAATGAATTTTACTGGTATGAGAAAGTTAAATTTTAAGTGTTGTATTTCATGAATCGAGTGCGGAAATATATGAGGAACAGTGGGAAAAACTGTGAAAAACTTACCAAACAAACAAGGAGGAACATTTTTAACCTTTTGAGGTCAGCATACTTTGGATTATTTATACTGCCGTCATGTCAAAATGTTAAAAAATAGTCTTCCTTGTTTGTTGGATAAATTATTCACTGTTTATTTCACTGTTTCTGACACATTTCAGCAAGTGATTCACGAAATTCGAAATCTAACATCTAACTTTCTCTTAACAGGAAAATTCATTTCACCTCAATTAAGAGCGAATCTAAATTGTACATTAAACGATTTGCACCCGAAGATGGGTCCAAAAGATCCGCAATGCATCATGTAATTTAACAAAAAGAAAAATTGTTACTGAAGGCAAAACGACCGTGTATAAATTAATTAATAAAACCATCATTATTTTATTTATATTCATTGTTTCTATGGTACAGTTTATACCTTTTCTCAAATGCGAAGTTAACTAAAAAATGCAATCGTTTTAAACCGTGCGGCCGTCCGCTAACCTCCGATTCCACATAGTGGCCCCCGACACAAAACAACTGCTCAGCATTGGCCTAAGTGTGGTTTCACGGTCCTTCAAATACTTTCCACATATGATCGCAATTGTAACACGCGAACGGCTGACCGCCTTCGCCGTGTTCCAGACCATCGTTCCCAGGCGCTGTACTATGACAATCCGCCCTTTGTTAAGAAGTTTATGTTAACGGATTTCCCTCTTTGTGGCCCCTATGGCCGCTAGAATGATGTCTCATTCTCCTCTGCTCCTCCTCTAACTTTCCTTGCCACCTAAAGCAGCCACAACGCCACTAGGTGGCGTTCTATCTCGCGGTGATCAGCGGTCATAATGTTTCCGCTCATCGGTGTATTCTGACCTCATAAGAAAATCGTAAATTAAGCTAGCCGATCTGAAGAGAATTCTCAGAATGTATCACGAGGTTGAGAGTAGTGAGTCTATGTACCCCGCTTGTAGAAGTCCGCATCACATGTGCATGCTGTCAGGCACAGTCCTAAAGTACCTACTTCGCGACGCTCCGTAATAAACGTCGTATTTCAGCGAGTAATTACCGCACGGTAAATCCGCTTTTACACAGCATGCTATCAGCTAGCTGCGGTCACCGCTTGCGGACATTACACCCTAAGGCAGAGTCATACATTTCGTATCATTAATTCGCTTCACAGATTGGGGGGGGGGGGGGGGGCAAGGAGGCAATTATCGAGGTAGCGACATATACAAGCACTTGTCTTACAGTTATCTATAAAACAGATTTCGTTGTCCGTCTAGAATGCTTCAATTTTCTTTAATTAAATGAACCGAGTTCATTCACCTAAACTGTACTCAGATCTGTAGATAAAAACAAAATAATTTACCAACATAAATACTACGATATGCAACACTACTGTTATACTAAACCTGAAATCAAATGTTCCAGAACGAACCTGAGTCCGCAAGGTAACTTTCAACAGGTGGTGTTTGGCATATGAACAACATAGATCCTACCAACACCCTATTTTCTCTTGCGACGTAGCATGCATAGTTTTTCTGTTAAGTTCGACGGCTTACTCCTGCAACAGGTACAATCAGACACTTTCTGGAATATTTCATTTTAGATTTGGTATAGGCCTAATAGCGATGTTGTATATAAGATATTGATTAGTACACATCGTTTCTTTTCAAGAAGACAGCAACCAGCCATGATTGACAATGTTATTTACTCTGTCGAAGTTTACGTAAGTTTTTGGCTCTTTATTCCCCTTTGTGGTGAAAGATTCTTGGGATGGTGTGCCACCAAAAATCCCGCGTAATTTTGTTGGAATTTTGTTGGAATATTGTTGGCTTGTATTCACGGCGTATTGCAGTACTATTTTATTTAACCGCACTGACTAAAGCAGCACACACACACACACACACACACACACACACACACACACACACACACACACACACACACACCAAAAAATAACTTTTTGCCACATGGTAAATGCACACAAAGATGGAGGTATCACAAATACAACGGTGCCAAAGAAATTTTCTCACACAAATATTGCAAGATATACATTGATTTAACAACATTTACGAAGAATAAATGTTACATTACATGCATTTAACAGTCAATGAGCATTACTTACAAATAAACTCAATAGACGTAGCAACCATTTTTTCAGGAAGTGTTACTTAAATAATAATATTTAAATATTGTGATATACACAGGGAATAAAATAAGTGGTTAGAAATAAATATTGCGATAGCAGTAATTATATTAACATGTAATCGCTACTTGAAGGTTTAAATTAATTTAACAATTGTATTAATGTGTTATTGAAAAGGCTGCTATATTTCATTATACTGTTTGTATTGCATTACTAACTGCATGTTGTTGTCAAAAGGAGTGGTGTTTTTGTTTTAATTTGGAAAGTAGGTGGTTGAAATTTTATAGAATGCCTTCATTGGCTATATCTGTCTCTTTATTGAGGAGATTATGTAATGATTCACTTTTATATATGTATATTTCTATCTCTTTGAGTAGATTCATAAGGCTACCTTTCTTAGAATATTGAAATATTTGGATGTAGTCTTCAATGGTTTTTACTTCATGTCTCTTGAGAGTTGTAAGCACTGCAAATGCAGATTTTGATGGTTTG
This sequence comes from Schistocerca gregaria, assembly GCF_023897955.1. Classification (NCBI taxonomy): domain Eukaryota; kingdom Metazoa; phylum Arthropoda; class Insecta; order Orthoptera; family Acrididae; genus Schistocerca; species Schistocerca gregaria. The sequence continues at coordinate 92,000,036 of NC_064924.1, read as the reverse complement.
TTCAAACATATGATACCTAAATGTTGTGTGAAGCTAATCTCGAAACTTCTCCCAGCTGAGTTTATAAATGTACCAAATCTTTCCTATGGGAGACTGTAATTCCTTAAGTTATGAATGGCTAGCTGTTGAAGTTAGTGATATCTGTAGAAGCTTATATTTAGGTTTCTGTTTTTAAACAAATTACTTCTTTTGTATTACTTGCTTCCTAAAAAAGGAAGCGAGATGTATTTCCTGCAGTTTTCTGGTATCTTTTGTGTTAATTGGATATGTGTCTGATGTGAGGCTTTGTTGTCAGTTGTTTTTTTGGATTTTTTGGGATGGTTTATCAATCATGTGAGGGAAATATCCACTGTCTGAAACTATGGTTGTGACGATATTGTTCAGATGGTTCAGGTGGAATTTTATGTAAGCGATTTAATGTGGCCCTAAACTCTGCCATTCTATGCTGTTGACGCACACATGCCTACATAAAATTCCACTTGAACCCATACCAGAGGTGGCAGCATATACTAATAACCATCTAATTATCTGCAGAGGTAATGGTCTCTGAAAGAGTGGGAAGCACTAATCTTGTAGGTTTCCTGATTTTCGTCTCAGTGGTAACTGTCTTTTTTTTCTGATTCTAGATCTCCTATATGCAGCCAGTTTAACGCAAATGTGTGCCTTACCATAATGTATCTACCGAAGGTACCCAATGCTACGAGAAGTGGTTACATTGCGGTAGTGCTGAATGCACAAATGGACCGAATGACTTCTTGCTTGCAAAGTCTGCAAAGCCTGAATTACACCGGAGCAAAGGAAAGGAACACAAGTGAAAGTGCATTCGGTGACAGTTTGCTGGTATTCACTACCAGTTGCTTGTATCTAGACTTTCGCTCTGCCAAAACTGTGGTTTGGTAGTTTTGGTACACTAGATAAACGACATAGTAAGTGATAGGACTACCAATAGTATTGATATGGAAATCAACGTACATAAATGTGCAACAGAAACTGTGAGTCGACGACCTCTCTTTGGTTATTTGTTTGCTTTTGCACAGAATTAGAACTGCACATCATTCAGTGTTAGTCTAGTGTGTATTTTATATCCTTACATAATATAAATTGCATTTTATAGGTAATAAAAATTAGTTGATGTGTAATTTCTGCAGTTTCATGTAACCTCTGACTCCTGTTCATCTATTTTCTCAAACTGAGTCTGTCTGCCAATCTCTCTTAAAACTCGCTTTCTATCCCTCTTCCCTATCCTAAAAAAGGCATCCCTCTGACACCTGAGACCACTGGTATTTTACCACTTGTGACAGTGTCCCCCCGATACAAGTACAGTTTAGACACACACACACACACACACACACACACATACAGCAGAAACACGTTTTATATAACTTTGAGGAAGTATTGAAGTGATGTTTGATATATTTTTGCCTTGCGGTTTTCTTATTTTACCTTTTTTCTGAGGAAATTGCGTTTTCTAGCACTATATGATAAATCCCTTGGTTGTCTTTATTTTTACTACAACAACTCTCTGTTTCACATTATAAATCAACAATTTTCGCATAAAACATGAATTAAAGATTGACAATTTCAATTTTGCCATAAATACTGGTTACTTTTAAATAACACACAGGAAGATAAATATGGAGAACAAAATTGTCGTGTAGATGACCTGGTCCTTTATATATCCTACAGATCGCATACATAAAGTAGGAGATTGTGATTAGGAAACACCTGATAGATATGCAACACACCTAACTTAGAGGTAATGCAGGTATGACATTAACTGACCAAAGCTACTACAGTCTGATTCTTCCTTGTTTACGTTGTGTACTGAGAGTTTAAGATGCCTCCGATAATTGTGAGTCCTGCCGACTGTGAAGTACAGGCCGTTACAAGATTTCTTAGTGCTAAAGGACTAAAAGCGATCGATATTTATCGTGAGAACTGTGTAGTTTACGGAGAAAGCACTATGAGTGGTGGAATGGTAAGAAAGTGGGTGAGAGAATTTAAAAATGGCCGCACAAATGTGCATGATGAACAACGGAGTGGGCGTCCTTCGGTCGTTAACGAAAGTTTGGTGCAGGAAAAGGACACTAAGGTGAGAGAAAACAGACGCTTTACGATTTCCTCCTTGCGGGATGACTTTCGAAATGTTTCTCGCAGTGTTTTGTATGGCACTGTGACCGAGCACTAGAATTACCGAAAATTGTTGGCACGGTGGGTACCGAAAATGTTGACGGATCTGCACAAAACCAAACGTTTAGACAGTGCATTGACTTTCCTTGAGCAGTACCACAACGACGGTGATGATTTATTAAGCCAAATTGTTAAGGGCGATGAAACTTGAGTGGCCTACATCACACCAGAACCAAAGCAACAGCCAATGGAAGTTGAGTAAGGGCTTCGTTTTGCCGCAAGACTATGCCCTTCCGCATGTGGCGAATCAGACCAAAAAATCTCATCACATCTTTTCGATGGGAAACTCTAGATCATCCTCCGTAAACCCCTGATCATGCGCCCAAAATCAAAGCAGCAAATAGAAATTTTGCAAGATTGCGTTTATTTTGCCACAAAACAGGTTAAACAGGTGACAGTAAAGTAGAAACAATGCAAAGAATTCAGAACTTAAACTACTGCAACATGCATAACGGTAGACAAAAATGTCCTTCGCTTTGTCCAACTTAGCGGATTTGAAAAATCCGTGCAAAAATAAAAACTACTTACGTGTTTGGGTACACCTTTTTTATTTTTCTCCATAGTCTCCTTTTACACATATACACTTCGTCCAACGCTGTTCTGATTTGTTGATCCCTTGCGAATAATAGGAATTGTCCAAGTCTTCAAAATAGCTATTAGTTGCTCCTCGTTCAAATAAAATCTTTGTCCCACCAGCCAATTCTTCAAATTGCGGAACAAACAGTCGTCCGAGGGAGCCAAGTCTGGAGAAAAGGGGTGATGTGAAACGAGTTGGAATACATTTTACATTAATTTTGCGACCACAACTGCTGAGGTGTGCTGGTGCATTGTCGTGGTGGAAAAGGACCTTTTTGCGGCGTTTTTCCTGCAGCTCCGTTTCCAAACGGTCCAATAACGATGAATAATATGCACCTGTAATAGTTCTACCCTTTTCCGGATAGTCGATGTGGATTATCCCTTGCGAATCCCAAAAGACAGTCGCCCTAACGTTTCCGGACGAAGGAATGGTCTTCGCCTTTTTTGGTGCAGATTCTCCCTTAGTAACCCATTGTTTAGATTGCTGTTTGGTCTCAGGAGTATGGTATTGTACCCATGTTTCATCCACAGTGACGAAACGACGCTTAACGTCCTGCGGATTCTTCCTGAACAGCTGCAAACAATCCTTGCAACACTTCACACGATTCCGTTTTTGGTCAAGCATGAGCATATGCGGAACCCATCTTGCGGATAGCTTTCTCATGTCCAAATGTTCATGCGATATATTATGTACCCGTTCATTCGAGATGCCCACAGCACTAGCAAACTCACGCACCTTAACTGTTCTGTCATCCTTCATCATATCATGGATTTTATAAATGATTTCTGGTGTCGTAACCTCCACAGGGCGTCCAGAACGTTCAGCATCACGTGTGCCCATATGGCCACTCCGAAAATTTTGAAACTACTTATAAACTGTTCAGATCGAAGCTGCAGAGTCACCGTAATGTTTATCAAACTTCTCTTTACTCTCTTGAGGCGTTTTGCCTTTCATAAAGTAATGTTTAATCACCACACGATATTCTGTTTCGTCCATTTTTTGACTGTCACTCGACTTCCGTGATTCACATGAATGTAAAAACAAAGAAATAGACCAATATGGCTGAAACTTGGTATGCATTCTTGCCAAAGATGTTACTAACTAAACATGGCCTCGATGGCGCCGGTGGTGCCATCTCTCGGACTTTGCAAACGCCCCTTGTAGATTACGACAACCGATTAATGGGCTTGGTATGGGATGTAACCTCTCTGGCAGCAATACAGGCCTGACAACGACGCGCCATGCTGTGGATGCTGTCATCAGTCTCATTTTGAGGCAATAAGGCCCATTCTTCCAGCAGAGCTGCTCGCAGTTTTGGAGAGTGGTTGGTGGAAGCTGACGTTATGGAAGTCATCTCCCTATTGCATCCCAGATATTCTCTAAGGGATTCGTATCGGGAGAGCGAGCAGGCCTCGCCATGAGTGCAGTATCTTCCGTTTCCAGGAAAACATCAAATACACTTGCCCTATAAGGTCGAGTATTATCGTCCATCACTACGAAGTCTGTTACCACAGCACCTCGCAACAACCACAGATGAGATCCCAAGATCTCGATACCTGACAGCACTTAAACCTTGTCGATTCACCCTACAATTTCACGAATAGGGGTTCGAGTGGTAAACATAATCCCTGCGCAGATCATTTCACAATGTTTGGGGTCCCAAAATCGTGTTCCACGTTCCCTCCAGATGCGAATCCACCGAGAATCACTCTCCAACCTAAATCGGAAATTATCTGTGAAAGCAATATTGGCCCACTGTCCGACTATCTAGGTGGCATGTTGTTGACTCCGCTCTAGACGTTCCTTTCTGTGAAGACACGTCAGAGGTAGACACACAGCAGGGTCTCCGACAATACAGGACACTCTGCCGAAGCCTTCTGCACACCGTTTGCCTCGATGCAACACGTCTAGTGCAGCACTAAGGCGGTACCGTCGTTCCGTTACAACCAAATGACGGTCCGCTCCTCTGAAGTCAAACGTGGTCGGCCCTGCGCTGGTCTTCGGGACACAGTTTCTCGGTCTATAAACTTTCATCACATCCTAGGAACAAAAGAACGATTCACACTAAGCCATCGGGCCACATCAGTTTGCGATGTTCTGCTTCCATTCTACCTGTGCCCCTCTACCATTGAGTGTCTGGTAGGCGTCTTCTCTGTGCCATACTGCACCGTCTGTGACTGTGCACAGCGACTGTGGACGTGCGACTAGCCGGCAAACACTACCTCTTTTCATAGATGCCGTGACGTCTTCGTGGGCACGATTGTCCGTTGACCGGAACGCCATCGTCCGTGCAGAACAAGATCGTACGAATATTTCGGTGACAGTTTGTATGATTATATCGTGAATTAGACACAGGTCGGGGAAATAGCGGTTTGTTACTTTAATTTTGGACATCAGTGTGTGTTTCTTCCAGTGCAATTAAAACGTTAACCTTTCCCTCTTTTAATTCATTCTGTGGGCTTGTAATATAATCTAGAATGAGACTTTCACTCTGCAGCGGAGTGTGCGCTGATATGAAACTTCCTGGCAGATTAAAACTGTGTGCCGGACCGAGACTCGAACTCGAGACCTTTGCCTTCCGTGGGCAAGTGCTCTACCAACATTTTTTTTTTTTTTTTTTTTTGCTTCACCAGGAACAGGGTAAATGAACAAAAGATCTTTACTGGTACAAACTTAAATACAAGAAAAATGCCATCCTTCCGGCGAAAATAACACAAGACATGATACTCGTACAAGGTGAGCAAGTTTTTTAGTATGAACAAGGTGTAGGAAAAAAAACTAATAATACTGATGGAAGCTAAGAGGTGTAAAGCAATTTACAGTGGAGTGAGGGAAAGACCAGTGTTTATCTGGTGTAGTGCATAAAAGAAAGGAGGTGCGTGTCCATACGCCTACTCCACTATGGGTTACAATGTAGAAAGCAGCGCGAGGGGTCTCAGATGTCAGCAGGGGGGGGGGGGGGGGGGGGCGGGAGTGCTGTCGGCGTGTGATACCATCCAACTGAGCGGGGGTGACGTAAAGATCGCGTGTAGGTAATTAGCGAAGAAGGCGCCGTAGCGCGGTCGCTGTTCGACTTCACTGTGGGCGGTTTGTAAGTACTGCCAGAAATCAAGGCGTGATTTGTCGCCATCATTATACATGTAGGTGATGGTCCATCCCTTGACCCATACAATCGCATGATATTTAGTAGCGGGGAAATAAGTATTCTCAGGATGGATAAAAGTCCATGGGTCAATCGAGTCCGGCGGAACACGGAGGTAACAGGCAATGAACTGTCGGGCAAGTTTCCAGACGTCACTGGTGGCAGCACAAGTCAGTTGATGGACATCGTCATCCATGAGGTGGCAGATGGAGCAGAGTGGAGAGTCCTTTAGTCCGATGGCGTGAAGACGATGATTTGTGGCGAATTTTTCATTTGCGACCTGGTACCATGTTGCCCGGACGTTGGAGGGAAGAAAAGGCTGGTGGATGTGACGCCAAACCGTGGGCCAGCGCGTGGACGGATGTCGCAGTTCTATATTGTTGCTGGATATGGAACGAAGGAGTGGGGTGTAAAAATCTTTAGGTCGAGGAGAACGCGTGGTCGGTAAGTGTGTGTGAGCATAACTGAAGTCGACGATGAAATCAGAAATGTGCGCCAGATGGTGCTTGATGTGTCCGACTGGTACTGGTGGTATTATGGCCGCGGGCACAAGGATTTCCAGCAAGCTGCGCGTAAGGGAGGTGCCCCCGTGCCACTGCTTGTGCATGGTGGACATGTACAAGGATGCCGCGCGTAGTCGCACATTGACAAGACCAAGGCCACCCGCTCGCGGGGGAAGGGTGAGCACGTCGTAGCGGACCTTAAAGAGCGTACCGGCCGTAAGGAAGTATCCGAAGGCAGCCTGGAGGCTGCGTCCAATAGTTGATGGCAGCGGGAGGACCTGTGCAATGTGGACCATTCTGGACGCCACATGTTGATTGAGGTATTGGACACGTTGTAAAGAATCGAGTCGTCGGAGAAGATTTTGTCGCACCGTCGTGCGGCTGGTTTGGAGAGCACGCCGAAAATTGATGGCAGCGGAGCGGCGCACGGTGGAGGTGAAAATGATACCAAGGTATCGTAGTTTCTGTATACACGGGAGAGGTGCTAAGTCTACGTGTGAGAGGCCGCGTCCAATGGGCATCGCCGCGGATTTAGTGACATTCATGTTACTGCCCGCTGCAGTGCCGTACGTTGATATCAAAGCAAGTACCGTGTGTGTTTCACTCCGTGAGCGGATCAAGAGGAGGAGGTCGTCCGCATACGCACGACATCGAAAACTGTGCTGTCGCAAAGTGAGACCAGAAAGGTGGCTCGTCAGACTCCCGATGAGTGGCTCCAGGCTGATGGCATAGAGTAGGGTCGAAAGTGGGCAGCCTTGCCGTACGGAACGTCGGATCGCCACTGGTCCCGCCACACGGCCATTAACCTGAATCAGCGATTCGGCGGTGCCGTACAGGCGCCGGATTACGTCGATAAAGGCTGGTGGAAAACCCATGCGGTTCATCACGGAGAACAGAAAAGGATGCCGCACTTCGTCAAATGCGCTGTCAAAATCAATGGCAACCACTGCGGCGCGGAGTCTGCACGCCGCTGCCAGTGCAATTAAATCGCGACATTCTCCTGTGGCCGTTTGTATATTAACTGAGCCGCCCGGAGTTGTCTGTTCCGGGGATAGAATGCTAGGCAGGACCTTGCGGCATCGCGTTGCCAGGAGGCGTGTAAAACTTTTACAGTCTGCGTTAAGCAGAGTCAGGGGACGGTAATGTGCTGTCGTCACACCTGGTGTCGGTTTGTGGATGGGTATAATAATTCCCATGACGAAGGACGGCGGTACGGCGTTCCCCATCGTCAGCAGTTCATGGAACATCGTTGTCCACCGTGACGCCATTAGTGTGAAGAAAGCGCGATAAAATTCTATCGGCAATCCGTCGACACCAGGTGACTTATTCAGAGCACCTTTTTTGATTGCATCGTGGATTTCGTCACGCGTAATGGGCTCCATCAGCTCATCCGCTTCGTCGCTGGTGAGGGTGCGAGTTACGTGTGGTAACATAGACTCCTCAGCGTAGTTGTTGGTAGTCTCCTCCTGGTACATTGTGCGGTAGTGGTCGACAAAGGCACTGACGATTTCGGCCTGGCAAGTGACATGCTGGCCGCGACAGGTTGTGATCTCGGTGATGAGTTGTTGTCGCCGATGTTTCCTATCGGAGGCGATATGATGCATGGTCGGATTTTCCTGTTCCGCCGAATCTTGATATCGGGTTCGCACCATAGCCCCCTGCAGTCGACGGCGTGTCAAAGTTACAATTTGGGCCTTAATCCTGCTGCGTTCCCTCTGGGTGTCGGGTGTGGGCGGTTGGGCGTCCAGGTCGCGGGAACGGCGTAGAAATAGTCGGTAGTGTGCCGGCGCCACATAGCAACTTCCTTTCCATACTGAATCAAAGTACGTCGAATGGCAGGTTTGGCATATTCCAGCCACCAGGTCAAGGTCGTGCAGTATTTAGGTAAGCGACGTTCACAGGTGGCCCATGTCTCGGTAACACGTTGAAGGCATTCGGGATCATGAAGATGGGAGGTGTTTAGCTTCCACGGTGCACGACTACGCCAGACCACTTGCTTGGGGAAGAGAATGTTGCAGATGTAGGCACAGTGGTCCGAAAAGGCCAGGGGCCAAAGTTCTGCACCTTGGACTGCAGGTGTGAGTTCCCGAGAGACGTAAATTCTGTCCAGGCGGCACGCGGAGTGACTCGTCTGGTAAGTATTTCCAGGGGCGTCGCCGTGCTGAACTTCCCAAGTGTCGCGGAGCAACAGATCTCGGACGACAAGACGCAGTTCTTGACAGGTGTTGTAGTGGGGCACTTGATCTTTAGGGTGCAAGACACAATTAAAATCACCCCCAAACAAGTAATGGTCGCAGCGTCCAAGAAACGAAGGAGCGATTTCTTCTGAATAGAAGAGTGCCCTGTCGCGTCTGCGGGTGGAGCCTGACGGAGCGTAAATGTTGACGATACGCATCCCCATGACGGTGACGGCCATGCCTCTGGCAGATGGAAGGTATGTGATGTCGGTCACTGGAATGCCTTCTCTGGCGTAGATGGCTACGCCGCGTCCTAGGTGGTCACCAGGAGAAGGATAAGTGTTACATCCCGCGACGTCTGGAAGTGTGGCCAAGTGTACTTCCTGTAGTAGTGCTATATTGACGTCCGACGCCCATATCATCTCTCGCAGCAGTTGAAGTTTCACGGGTGAGCTGATGGTGTTAGTGTTGATCGTCGCTATTCGGTAGGTTTGGAGCCGTCCCCCGCCGTGAAGGGGAACTCCACCGGCGGAGGATGAAGAGGGGCGTGGCAACGGCGAGTCGTGCCGTGCGCCACCTGACGGCGTTATCAGCGGCGTAACGATGCTTCCGTCTGGGGTAACTCTGTCCCCAGCGTGTGGTCCGGGTCCTCATCGACGTCCTCACTCCACACTATTGAGGGCGCTGTCGTTGTGATGGTCGTACGTTCCACTTCGGTCGTAGGGGCGGAGGACGTCTCGGCGGCAGTCGCATCGGTGGAGTCCATTGGTTCAGGAGCACCTGAGCGAGCCAGTAGAGTTGGCATCGAAACATCCACAGTCGGCGTCATGTTGTCGTCATTCGTATCGTCGTGTAGGTTCTCTGAGGCCTCGTCGTGTCGGACCCCCTCTGGAGCATCAGGGGGAGGTGATCCGTCTCGTTCCGAGACCGTACGGCGCCTCCTCTTGCGCCTCTTAGGTGAACGTTGTTTGCGGGTTCGTCCCTCTGTGTCGGAAGACGGAAGGGAGTCGCGTCGCTCTGAGAGGAAGGCCGTCGCGGGAACGTCAAATGAAGTGGTGTCCATATGTTCAGGCTGGTGGGTGTCGGAAGTCGTCGCTGTTGGTAGTCGCGCCGTAGTAGCGTCTGGCTTTGAGCGCGACGTGTCGGTGCCAGCGGTATCCATAGCAGCTGGAAGGGTGACCGGTACATGGTCCGAACAGCGGCGGCCGGTGGGAGGAAAAGAGAGTGCCGATGCGTAGGTGATCGGTAAAATCGTCGTCGGAGCCGTAGGTGCCACGGTAGCGCCTGGCAATTGGGTGATCCGTCGCTGAAGACACTCAGATCTGAGGTGGCCTTCTTTTCCGCACCCGGAACAGGTCTTGGGCTGGCCGTCGTATATGACAACCGCTCGGCACCCGCTAATTTGCAGGTAAGATGGCACGTGGCGATGGAGGTCGATGGTGATCTGCCGTACACCGTTAAGAACGGGGTACGTTTGGAATTGCGCCCAGCGTTCGGCAGTGTGGCCATGTACAGTGCCATAGGAGCGGAAAGCCGCGATAACGTCTTCCGCCGGTAGCTCGAACGGGAGTTCGAAAACTCGTATGGTGCGCATTCCTAAGCCGACATGGTCGACAGTGACCGCTCCAACATTGCCGTCGGCGTGGCAAAAGCGTAATCCATGGTTGGTGTCACGAAGTATTCTTTCACACACCGCGTCGTTGACAACTTTCACGTACACAGTACTGCTTAATGTGGACAAATGGATACCCAAGATGTCGGAAGCTGGGATCTTAGCAACGTCGCGTAGGAAGCGTTCCACTTGCAAGGCCTTTGGTCGTGCGTATTCGTTGCAGAAGTTGAATCGTAAAGTTGATTTTCGAAAACGGTTGGCCATGGCTCTAGTGCACGTAAGCGACACGTAAGCGACGGCCGCTGAAATGTAAACAACAGCGAGCGCGCGCGCTCCGCAGGCGGAAACAACAACACGTCCGCACTGCACGGCGGCGAAAGCCGGACTGACCAACTGAGCTACCCAAGCACGACTCACGCCCCGTCCTCGCAGCTTTACTTCTGCCAGTACCTCGTATCCTACCTTTCAAACTTTACAGAAGCTCTCCGGCGAATCTTCCAGAACTAGCACTCCTGAAAGAAAGGATATTGCGCAGACATGGCTTAGCCACAGCCTAGGGGATGTTTCCAGAATGAGGTGTTCACTCTGCAGAGGAGTGTGTGCTGATATGAAACTTCCTGGCAAATTAAAATTGTGTGCTTGGGTAGCTCAGATGGCAGTCGGCTCTCAGCCATGGCAGCGTGCGTACGGCCTCGCGCGCCGGCCCCGTGCTCCGCTGCAGGTTTGTTTACTTCCGCGTCATAGCTTTAGGGCTTGTGTCCGTCCACCGTCAACAACATGTCGAGCGCTTACCGCCGTGCGACCCTTAAAGTTTCCTTCCCAGCTGGACATGCACGACCTCGTGCACATGAAGTTGAAACGTTCCTACATGAAGAAGTTCGTTTAGATCCTAACCACGTTATAGGAATCCATTTTTCGATCTCGAGTAGTGTCGTTCATATTAAAATGACAAACACCGAGGTGTGTGAAAATGTTATTCGCCGCCATACCAATGGACTTAAGTTCAAATCCTCTGATGGTCACGTCGAAGCAGCAAAACTTGAACTAGCGGAGTACGGTAAACGCACGATTAGGGTGTTTGAACTACCTTTTGAAGTGCCGAAGGACGTAGTTGTCTCTCCGTTACAACCATACGGTAAAGTCATCGGTTACGTAGAGGAAAAATGGCAAACCTTCACGACCTACCATGTCCTTAATGGTGTGCGTCAGATCAAAATTGAACTGACAAAACATATACCATCATACCTGACAATTGGCGGTGTGCGAGCCATTGTCATGTACGACGGCCAACCCCGAACATGTGCGGGTTGTGGACAAGAAGGCCACGTCAGATCCGCCTGCATGCGACGCCGCCTGATCCAGACGCCAGTCGGCGAGGAAGCGTCCCCAGCGGTGATCACTCAGATCCCTGTCACATCTGCCAAGGTTGCCCAGGAAGGTAGCACCTCTACACAGGGTCTTGCAGCTCCGTTGACGTCGTCTGATCAGGCAGATGCAACCGCTACTGTGATTCCTTCTGAGGTGCCACAGACGCCAGATCCTGACCTGCCACATCATCGCAGCACTGTGACTGAAAATGCTCCTGAGATGGACGTTGATCCGGGAGTGGTACCTATTTCTGCTTTCCTTCAGACTGGTCCTGAGTCAGACGAAAGCCACCCGCAGTCAGACTCGGAACGACCTGCTCGAAAACAAGGGTCGACACGAAAGAGGAAGAAACGTAGCCGTACACCCCCTGATGAATCCATTCTACGGATGGATGCCAGAGATGCAGAACCGAAGATGGACGACAAACCGCTCTACGATGTCCAAAAGTCTGATTCGAACGACCCGCCACAGGCGACCACTGACAACGATCACCCCTCCTTATTGGCGCCGTCGCCCCCACAAGTCGACGTTGAAGAAAGTCTATATGCTGAGCCGAAAACTACGTCTCCTCTCCACATGGATGATGTACACAGTCGGTACCCTACCGCAGTATCAGTCTCCTGGGCAGGCGACGTGGAGATCAAAGGGACTGGGGTGGACGGTGCTGATGATGGGGCGCCCCCATCGGTTGCGCCCGCGCCCGCAAACTCTCTACAATAGCAACCTCTTCAGCGGACCGGCAAGATCGACGACCTCTCGCTCCTGAAGAATCAGCCCCACCTGTGCCTGTGGGACTCCAACACCAGCATTATCGTGTCGCAACGATTAACCTCGCGACCATTCGTGCGTCCCACAAACTAGCGCTGCTTCGCGATATGATTTATGATGCGGACATTGATATTGCGCTTTTTCAGGAAGTGCCGATTTTCACCATACATGCCTTCACGGCGCATCTTTCTCCCACTTCGGACACCGGTAGTAGTGTTGCCATCATCTTACGAGAAGGTCTTCCTGCCGAAGATGTCCTATACCTCACCAACGCCAGAGGCATGGCCCTTACTCTCTTTGGTGTACGTATCGTCAACGTTTATGCGCCGTCGGGCTCCAGCTACCGTCGTGAACGCAATGCCTTCTTCGCAGATGAAGTTACACCCCTTTTTATGGGACCACACGATGACTGGCTCATGGGTAGAGACTTCAACTGCACCCAGCGACCTCAGGATCAATTACCGCGTCACTCACCATGCGCAGCTCTGGAAACAGTCGTGACGCGGCTACAATTTGTCGACACGTGGAGACATCTTCACGGTGATCGTTTTGGCTGTACGTACTACACTGCGCACTCCTCTAGCCGACTGGATCGCATGTACATCTCGCGATCTCTAATTCAACACACACGACAGGCTGAAATCTGGCCTGTTGCTTTCTCAGATCATGAGGCTTACTTCTGTGACGTTGTTCTCACAAGACAAGCAGTATGGTTCGGACGTGGTTTATGGAAACTGAACACGGCACTTCTTAATTCACCTGACTGTCGACTTCTAATAGAAGACACTTGTATCACATGTAATAGACGCCGTCCCACGTATCCGTCTACAATATCCTGGTGGATCCAGTGTGCAAAACCTGCTCTTCGAAAAACTTTTTAATCCGGTATGGCAAAGATGTTGTCGCCTGGAGGAAGAGCACTATGGACTTTTACTACAGGATCCTACGAGAATGTTCCACGATGCCAGCCTCCCCTGAGCGACATACAAGGATGAACCATGCTAAGGCCCAAATCTTCAATCTCATGCCAAGGCATTTGGAAGGAGCGATAATACGATCTCGTACTGCTGATCACATGCCTCATGAACATCCATCTATGTACCATATCATCCAAGAATGCCAACATCGACGCCGAAAATTGATTCCCGTCCTAACAGACCAAGAAGGGCGTCGCTACGTAACCTAATCTGCAATAGGGAATGTGCTTCACGCCCGATACCAGCAGCTCTACGCCGCAATTCCACATTCCCCAGAGTTGATCGAGGAAGTCTCACAGCTCAACTTCGGTGGTCTCCCAGGAGATGCTGCGATTGACTTGGTGTCAGAGGTGACTGATGATGAAGTCCGCGATGCGATCCGAGCAGGAACCATCAATCGCTCCCCAGGACCCGACGGTCTTCCTCTCGAATTTTGTCGCACCTTCCGTGATTTGTTAGTGTCCACCTTCACCTCCATCTGTCGGGAACTGATGTCTGCGGAAGTACCTGTGCCGAACGCTTTCATGGAAGGAATTATTATTCCTGTACATAAACCGCATAGTGGCAACAATATCAGTGATTATCGGCCCCTCACCCTTCTTAACAGAGATATGAAAATCTTCACTCGCCTTTTGGCGGCACGACTTGAAAACGTTGCCCGATATGTTGTGCCGCCAGACCAAGCATCTTTGGGAGGGGATAATAATATACGCACGGCTTTATGCCGCTACAGGGATATGATCGGCGTTACACAGGCACAACGCCTCTCTGGGGCACTTGCGTCTTTGGACTTTAGTCAAGCTTTTGATAGGGTTGACCATTCGTTCCTTACGGCCGTTCTCCACCATATGGGTTTCCCAGTCGCCGTTATCACGGTAGTGATGCGCTATCTGCGGGGTGCCTCTTCCAGGATTATGTACAATGGCAGACTCACTCCTCCGATAAAAATAGGTCGATCCGTACGTCAAGGTTGCCGTCAGCGATTTTGTACGCCTTTTCCTTGGAATTCTTGCTATGTGAACTCAGACAACGTTTGGTAGGGTTGTCCATAGATCGATACCGATTCTGTTGCACGGTCTATGCTGACGATGTAGTCAGCTGTTTACGTAATGCCGGCGAGGTTCGAGCTGTTTTGACGTGGGTAGCGACTTTTGGTGAGGCGTCGGGTAGCTCTTTAAACCTACGTAAGTCACAAGTTATGTTCATTGGCACGGGACTCCCTGTGGAGTGTGTTACACCTCTCACCACCATTGATACCATTCGCTGTTTGGGAATAGACTTTTCATCCGATCTCCGGCGTTCAGTGGCCATCAACTGCCGACGCCTCCTTTTAATGATCAGAGCAGGTCTTATGGACCATCGCCTTCGATCCCTAGATATTCTCCAATGAGCTTGATATGTCTATATTTATATCGCATCCCGAGTTCCCCATGTAGCACAAGTTCTACCTTCCCACTTACTGTGGCACGTCGCATGTTGGCAGCGATGGCATCTTTCGTCAGCTCCGGGCTGTTGTTCAAAGTTAACTATGCAACCCTTACTCTTCCCTGTGAACGAGGTGGGATAGGTCTGTTTCACGTGCCGGATAGAGCTCGCGCCCTATTTGTCAGCTCCCAGATGACGGTATGGACACGATGCCCAACGAGCCTCACTGGTCTCTTCCTGTCGGCATATACGTCGGTCTCACTGTCAGCCCCAGTGATGATCTCGGACGTTCCGGCCCAGTTCCATTATTTACGATACTTCTTTCTTGAACTCAGTTATTTACGCCTAAACCTTACCAAGACAGCTTTTACTCAAGACAAAGTCAGTATACAATGTCCTCCAATTAGGTCGTCCACCTAACCCGATTGAACGAAAGTTCCCCCAGGTTGACTGGCGTCATGTATGGCGCGCGGTTTTCGCCCGTTACCTTGACAGGAATGTTCAATCTGTCTGGTACCTAACTGTTTATGGTAAGCAAATCAATCAATCTCGCCTTCATCGTATGCACCTCGCCCAATCACCTCTCTGTTCCACGTGTGGAGTGCCAGACAATGATGAACATCGGTTTGTTTGCGGACCGGCGACGGAGGTTTGGCAATTGATTCGTCGTATATTCGCTTTTCTAACGCGGGACATTCCGGATCGGATTACTCTCCTTTCATTATTATTTCCGGATCGTGAATATTTTCCTCGGACAAAGACCAATGCTGTGAATTGGATTCGCGGACATGCCATTCACTACCTATGTGGGCAAACGGTAGACTCTGTACTCGATTTTTGGACATACCTCAATGACCGTCATTATGTCGTTGTCCGTCACCCAAAATACAGACAATTTTTCTCGAACTTTCTTGGGAGTGCTTTCCACGACCCGCCTTGCAGCTGGAATGTGTTAAGCCAAGAGAGAAGAACGTTTCCTGTTCGAACCAATGAACATTTCTGAACAATTGAACAGAACATATCAATTTCGAGAAGACGTGACTCAACATATTACCAGCGGGGCGCAGAAGGCCTCTGATCAATTACATAACAAAACTAAACAAAAACAAAAAAATTATAATAACATAACAACAATAAAAATAAAAAAAAAATTCACAAAAAGGAAGATTTTGTTTTGTTTGTAAGGATAGCCCTAACCTTGATTTCCTATATTTGCCCTGGTATATAGGCAGCTCTCTGTGGTAGTCAGGAGCCAACGCCTGAAGTGGACCAGATTTATTTATTTCTTTTTTTTAGGATGAAAAGTGGCGGTGGCACTTGGTTATTTTTAAGTTCCATTTGTTTAAAGGCGTTTCACAAAGCACATAAAATGTCAAGAAAAGAGGGTTAGCTGCCCTCTGTCAAAAAAAAAAAAAAAAAGGTTCCTAGTTCGAGTCTCGGTCCTGCAACAGTTTTAATCTGCCAGGAAGTTTCAGTGCACGTCTTCTTGTTCCAAACTACATATTACACGCGAAATTCCTGATTTCATTTCCCATATAAATTCTCAATTATCGATATTTTATGAAACGTTGTTAATAAAGGTTGCTTAAATTATGAGAACATAACAATTTAATTTTTAGGAAAAAACTGAAAAACCAATTAGCTCTTATTGTTTTATACCACAGATGTAGTATCTCACGAAGCAGAGTGATACGTGTCATAGAAACGTGAAAAGCAATCATTTTCACAATTGTCTCTGAGCACTATGGGACTTAACACCTGAGGTCATCAGTCCCCTAGAACTTATAACTACTTAAACCTAACTAACATAAGCACATCACACACATCCATGCCCGGGCCAGGATTCCAACCTGCGATCGTAGAGGTCGCGCGGTTCCAGACTGTAGCGCCTAGAACCACTCGGCCACTCCGGCCGGCTTTTTCACAATTTCGAGCACTATAGAAATGCTATGTTTTTACAATTTCCATTGTGCCATCATCATGTGAACCCAACAGAACTGATCTGGGGCTAGTTGAAGGGTGTTTTGCTATAAATAACAAGACAGTTAATCTGGCAGACGTACTGGAACTTAACACACAGCTTTTTCACATGTCCCTGCCGAACGCTGGCGGTAGATAGACTGGCAAGTTATAAAAGAAGAGGAGAAAATGCGGCGCCTGGATTGCTTCGTGGATTCTGTTGTTGATCGGGTCGTTATCAACGTTGTAGATGACAGTTCTAGAACTGAAATGTATTTCTCGGATTCGGATAAGGAAGGAGGTAAGAGGTTACAAGAGAACTGACTGTAATTAATACCTTCAGTGGCTTCAGTATTCAAGTACATGGTGGATCCATGCACTAGGCTTTTGCATCACAAACAGCTCGCTCAGAAAAATTATATGGTGTTTATGTTAAGAATTTTCATCACTCTTATTTGTAATTAGAATACTATGCTAGGTAAGAACGAGAGTATTTTATGCTTTCTTTCTGGCCATCTAAGAAGCGTGTGGTAGTGCTGAAGTCTTGACGAATATTGTTTCATTCTCTTTAAAGATTAAATGACAGTCGAAGCTATATTGTTTGTCTGTTCTTTCTTTTTCGTCGGAACTGCTACTGTTCACATCATTGCAGGTTAGTTGGACCCCTGGCTGGCCAGGGCTGTCCAAGTTTAATACGCCGATAAAGCTGTTGTTCCGCTTTAACGCGCAGTGTGTGTGCGTGTAATACATCTTAAAACGTATCCTTATAATCGTACCTGACTGTGCTGGACAAAGCCTGGCTTCTGCTCCAGGTGAAACGAAATCCAATGAGATTCAAGCAAACGCGGAAGAATACGTGGTACAACGTTTACATCAAAAAAATGTTCAAATGTGTGTGAAATCTTATGGGACTTAACTGCTAAGGTCATCAGTCCCTAAGATTACATACATGGGAGCCTTTATATTTTATGAAGTAACTGCTTTTTCATGAGATGAGAAAACATTTTATTTTTTAAGCACAGATCAAAAACTAACAAGAATAAACAACTCGTAACCAAGCCGACTGCGGCAAAGATAAATATCTATCAGCTGGAGCTTTCACCCGCTTTTTTTGGCACAGTGGATAAATGACGTCGCCACATCAGCCCCCCTCCTTTTGAAACCGGGTACACCAGGTATGTGGGGAAACTTGCACTTGATTTTTCTACCGACTCTCGTGAAAACATCTGGTGCAGGCAATGGCTGCTCCTGTTCTGCACTTGCTGCTTCTTTGTCCTCTTCTGAAACCGAGGGCTCGGCGAGACTATCTGCTGTTTCTTTGGCCTCCACGTTTGAGGGTGATTTCGCAGACCGAGGAAGGAGTGTACCCTCTTCGGTGTAAGCAGGTTTAAGCCGCTCAATTGAGACTGTCTCTTCTTTACCATCCTTATCGATTTTGAAGCTGTGGTTTCCTCTTGTGATTACCCTGTATGGTCCAGAGTAAGGCGAAACAAGCGGCGGGCGCACCGTATCCTCCCTACGCCACACGTGGGACGTTGCTTGCAGGTCTTTATGTAAAAACACTCTCCGGTCTCCATGTCTAACAGGGTTAGTGGGTTTGATGTTTCTCATTCTAATGCTGAGTTGTCTCGCGAATTGCGTGCATAGCTCAGGGGCAAACGGCCGTGTAGATGCTGGAACGATAAATTCTCCAGGAACCCTCAATTGTTAGCCATAAACCAATTCTGCGGAAGAGCATTGTAAGTCCTCCTTCGCGGCCGTTCTCAATCCGAGTAGGACCAGCGGTAGTGCTTCAGGCCGTGAAGTGGAACTACACATTAATGCAGCTTTGAGCGTGCGGTGTAATCGTTCCACCATTCCATTACTAGATGGATGATACCTTGTGGTGCGTAGATGGTTGCACCCGCACAGTAGTAAAAGTTCATTGAAAAGTTGGATTTCAAACTGCCTTCCGCGATCTGTTGTTATGTTTTGCGGAACGCCAAACCTGGAGAACCATGAATGCAACAGTGCTTTTGCAACCGACTCCGCAGAAATGTCTTGTATTACAACTACTTCTGGCCACCTGGTAAAACGATCAATGATTGTGAGCAAATAGCGTTGTTCTGAAGAGCATTATAGCGGGCCCACAATGTCCACATGTATATGTGAAAATCTTGCAGATGGCGTCGGGAAGTCAGCAATAGGTGCAAAGACATGTCTGCTGATTTTATTACGCTGGCATGTTAGGCATGCACGCGCCCATGCACGACAATCTTTTTGTATTCCAGGCCACACTACTTTGGAGGAAACTAAATCGGCTGTAGCTCGTACTCCTGGATGTGATAGGTTGTTGTTGTTGTTGTTGTTGCGGTCTTCAGTCCTGAGACTAGTTTGATGCAGCTCTCCATGCTACTCTATCCTGTGCAAGCTTCTTCATCTCCCAGTACCTACTGCAACCTATATCCTTCTGAATCTGCTTCGTGTATTCATCTCTTGGTCTCCCTCTACGATTTTTACTCTCCACGCTGCCCTCCAATACCAAATTGGTGATCCCTTGATGCCTCAGAACATGTCCTACGAACCGATCCCTTCTTCTGGGCAAGTTGTGCCACAAACTTCTCTTCTCCCCAATCCTATTCAATACTTCCTCATTAGTTATGTGATCTACCCATCTAATCTTCAGCATTCTTCTGTAGCACCACATTTCGAAAGCTTCTATTCTCTTCTTGTCCAAACTATTTATCGTCCATGTTTCACTTCCATACATGGCTACACTCCATACAAATACTTTCAGAAACGACTTCCCGACACTTAAAGCTATGCTCGATGTTAACAAACTTCTCTTCTTTAGAAACGCTTTCCTTGCCATTGCCACTCTACATTTTATATCCTATCTACTTCGGCCATCATCAGTTATTTTGCTCCCCAAATAGCAAAACTCCTTTACTACTTTAAGTGTCTCATTTCCTAATCTAATTCCCTCAGCATCACCCGACTTAATTCGACTACACTCCATTATCCTCGTTTTGCTTTTGTTGATGTTCATCTTATATCCTCCTTTCAAGACACTGTCCATTCCATTCAGCTGCTCTCAAAGTCCTTTGCTGTCTCTGACAGAATTACAGTGTCATCGGCGAACCTCAAAGTTTTTATTTCTTCTCCATGGTTTTCAATACCTACTCCGAATTTTTCTTTTGTTTCCTTTACTGCTTGCTCAATATACAGATTGCATAACATCGGAGAGAGGCTACAACCCTGTCTTATTCCCTTCCCAACCACTGCTTCCCTTTCATACCCCTCGACTCTTATAACTGCCATCTGGTTTCTGTACAAATTGTAAATAGCCTTTCGCTCCCTGTATTTTACCCATGCCACCTTCAGAATTTGAAAGAGAGTATTCCAGTCAACATTGTCAAAAGCTTTCTCCAAGTGTACAAATGATAGAAACGTAGGTTTGCCTTTCCTTAATCTTTCTTCTAAGATAAGTCGTAGGGTCAGTATTGCCTCACGTGTTCCAATGTTTTTACAGAATCCAAACTGATCTTCCCCGAGGTCGGCTTCTACTAGTTTATCCATTCGTCTGTAAGGAATTCGTGTTAGTATTTTGCAGCTGTGACTTATTAAACTGATAGTTCGGTAATTTTCACATCTGTCAACACCTGTTTTCTTTGGGATTGGAATTATTATATTCTTCTTGAAGTCTGAGGGTATTTCGCCTGTTTCATACATCTTGCTCACCAGATGGTAGAGTTTTGTCAGGACTGGCTGTCCCAAGGCCTCTGGTAGTTCCAATGGAATGTTGTCTACTCCAGGGGCCTTGTTTCGACTCAGGTCTTTCAGTGCTCCGTCAAACTCTTCACGCACTATATCTCTCATTTCATCTTCATCTACATCATCTTCCATTTCCATAATATTGTTCTCAAGTGCATCGCCCTTGTATAGACCCTCTATATACTCCTTCCACCTTTCTGCTTTCACTTCTTTGCTTAAAACTGGGTCCCGTCTCAGCTCTTGGTGTTCATGCAAGTGGTTCTCTTTTCTCCATAGGTCTCTTTAATATTCCTGTAGGCAGTATCTATCTTACCACTAGTGAGATAAGCCTCTACATCCTTACATTTGTCATCTAGCCATCCCTGCTTAGCCATTTTGCACTTCCTGTCGATCTCATTTTTGAGACGTTTGTATTCCTTTTTGCCTGCTTCATTTACTGCATTTTTATATTTTCTCCTTTCATCTATTAAATTCAATATTTCTTCTGTTACCCAAGGATTTGTACTAGCCCTCGTCTTTTTACCTACTTGATCCTCTGCTGCCTTCACTACTTCATCCCTCAAAGCTACCCATTCTTCTTCTAATGTATTTCTTTCCCCCATTCCTGTCAATTGTTCCCTTATGCTCTCCCTGAAACTCTGTCCAACCTCTGGTTCTTTCAGTTTATCCAGGTCCCATCTCCTTAAATTCCCACATTTTTGCAGTTTCTTCAGTTTGAATCTACAGGTCATAACCAATAGATTGTGGTCAGAGTCCACATCTGCCCCTGGAAATGTCTTACAATTTAAAACCTGGTTCCTAAATCTCTGTCTTACCATTATATAATCTATCTGATACCTTTTACTATCTCCAGGGTTCTTCCATGTATACAGCCTTCTTTCATGATTCTTCGACCAAGTGTTAGCTATGATTAAGTTGTGCTCTGTGCAAAATTCTACCAGGCGGCATCCTCTTTTATTTCTTAGCCCCAATCCATATTCACCTACTATGTTTCCTTCTCTCCCTTTTCCTACACTCGAATTCCAGTCACCCATGACTATTAAATTTTCGTCTCCCTTCACTATCTGAATAATTTCTTTTATCTCATCATACATTTCTACAATTTCTTCGTCATCTGCAGAGCTAGTTGGCATATAAACTTGTACTACTGTAGTAGGTGTGGGCTTCGTATCTATCTTGGCCACAATAATGCGTTCACTATGCTGTTTGTAGTAGCTTACCCGCATTCCTATTTTCCTATTCATTATTAAATCGACTCCTGCATTACCCCTATTTGATTTTGTATTTATAACCCTGTATTCACCTAACCAGAAGTCTTGTTCCTCCTGGCACCGAACTTCACTAATTCCCACTATATCTAACTTTAACCTATCCATTTCCCTTTTTAAATTTTCTAAACTACCTGCCCGATTAAAGGATCTGACATTCCAAGCTCCGATCCGTAGAACGCCACTTTTCGTTCTCCTGATAAGAACATCCTGCTGAGTAGTCCCCGCCCGGAGATCCGAATGGGGGACTATTTTACCTCCGGAATATTTTACCCAAGAGGACGCCATCATCATTTAATCATACAGTAAAGATGCATGCCCTTGGGAATAATTACATGTAGTGCATTATAAATCTCGCGACGATATTGTTCTGGTATGTAAAGTCGCTCCTTTCCCTTTGCTACATCACACCAAATTCCGTCTGGAACATTTGGGACAGACACACGTCTGAGCTGCAGCGCAGTTCTCTGTTACTCTAATAGACGGCGCAAGAAAGAATCTTCTCGTTGTTTAGACGCTAACTCGGTCCAACGAACTGAATTTAAACTGGCACAATTCCTAGACAGGCAATCTGCGACCAGGTTGTCTTTTCCTGAAATGTGACGCACGTCAGTTGGGAACTGTGCAATGTACTCGACTTGCCTGCACTGACGTGGTGAATTGAGCTCTGTGTGTCGTTGAAATATGGCTACTAACGGCTTGTGATCGGTAAAAATTGCAAAGTGCCTCCCTTCGACAGACGTGCGAAAATGCTTCATGGCTAAGTAAATAGCAAGCAACTCACGGTCAATAGCACTCCATGTTTGCTGCTGTCGAGTCAGATGTTTAGAGAAAAATGCGAGCGGCTGCCATCTGCCATCAACTTCTTGCTGTAGCGCTGCACCCACTGCTGTTTGGCTCGCATCAACCATGAGCGCTAAAGGAGCGCTCAATCTTGGATGTCCCAGTAGTGCTGCCCGAGGAAGACATTTGTTTAAGTCACGGAAAGCTGCTTCACCATCTGGACTCCATGGGATTTTACGATTACCTGTTGTATTTTTACTGCAAGTAACCTTGTGAGTGGCTCTTGGGCGGCAGCTAATTTAGGTAAGTGACGTCTGTAATAGTTGAGCATGCCTAAAAATCTGCGAAGTCCTTTGTAAGTTGTGGGAAGGGGCATCTGTTGCACTGCTTCAACCCTCTCAGGGAAAGGTGACAGGCCTGCTGCTGAAACCAAATATTCCAGGAACTTAACCTCGCGTTTTCCAAACGTGCACTTTGTTTCGTTAATAATTATGCCATACTCTGTCAGACGGCGGAAAAGCTGCCGCAGATGTTCGACATGCTGATATACAGAACCAGAGAATACTAAAAATGTCGTCCATATAACAAAATACGAATGGTAATTCTCGAAGCACCTCATGCATGAATCTTTGCCATGTTTGGGCAGCGTTTCTGAGGCCAAATGGCATAAAATTGTATTCAAACAATTCGAATGGTGTGATAACTGCTTCGGTAACACTGCCCGTCAATGTATGCTTGATTTCACTGTCCCATGCTTTTGTCTCTGAATTCATTATTCTCGTCGGTATATATATTTTCTTTATGCTTCTGCTACGATTTTTCGGGGTCACCACTATGGGAGCCTTTATATTTTATGAATTAACAGCTTTTTCATAAGATGAGAAAACATTTTATTTTTTAAGCACAGATCAAAAACTAACAAGAATAAACAACTCGTAACCAAGCCGACTACGGCAAAGATAAATATCTATCAGCTGCAGCTTTCACCCACCGTTTTTGGCGCAGTGGATAAATGACGTCGCTACACTACTTAACCTAAATATCCTAAGGACAAACACACACACCCATGCCCGAAGGAGGACTGGAATCTCCGCCGGGGCCAGGCACCGTTTACATCAGGTTTATTCTTATGATGAACACAGTATAGATGTTGCGGAACAGTTATAGCACTGAGGGCCTCTTCATCTGATCATATTCACCATGCCCAGCAGTCTCACTAAGCTTTGTAAGCCCCTAAGACCCCCCCCCCCCCCCTCCCCTCGCACAAGAGAGAACGGAGGAGAACGCGAGATAACGAATAACGAATATAGCCTACGAACGCTGCGTTATTGTTTTTTGACGCTCATAATCGGCACGCAAAATACAACTTGTGATCTACCCTTTCCATTGAACCATTTTTTACTGTTGCTCGTAATAAGTAAATAAAATAAACTGAGAAAGGGCAACCTGACTGCCTGATGGCAGTGGAGAAAAACCAGCGAAACTTGTGGTGGTTGTCCCGTCGTTAATGAAGTGATGCGGGACTGTGAAAAGACAATTAAGAATTTCGATGTCTGTATTGATTTTGTAAAGCAATGACTCTTCAGAATAATATCAGACTTCGTAGAAAGCTCGCATCTCGTGGTCGTGCGGTAGCGTTCTCGCTTCCCGCGCTCGGGTTGCCGGGTTCGATTCTCGGCGGGGTCAGGGATTTTCTCTGCTTCGTGATATATGGGTGTTGTGTGTTGTCCTAAGGTTAGTTAGGTTTAAGTATTTCTAATTTCTAGGGGACTGATGACCACAGATGTTAAGTCCCATAGTGCTCAGAGCCATTTTTTTGAACTTCGTAGAAAAATATCTACCTCATGGCCGGCTCTGACACCTGTTGTTGTTGTTGTGGTCTTCAGTTCTGAGACTGGTTTGATGCAGCTGTCCATGCTACTCTATCCTGTGCAAGCTTCTTCATCTCCCAGTACCTACTGCAACCTACATCCTTCTGAATCTGCTTAGAACCTACATCCTTCTGAATCTGCTTAATGTATTCATCTCTTGGTCTCCCTCTACGATTTTTACCCTCCACACTGCCCTCCAATGCAAAATTGGTGATCCCTTGATGCCTCAGAACACGTCCTACCAACCGATCCCTTCTTCTGGGCAAGTTGTGCCACAGACTTCTCTTCTCCCCAATCCTATTCAATACTTCCTCATTAGTTATGTGATCCAGCCATCTAATCTTCAGCATTCTTCTGTAGCACCACATTTCGAAAGCTTCTATTCTCTTCTTGTCCAAGCTATTTATCGTCAATGTTTCACTTCCGTACATGGCTACACTCCAAACAAATACTTTCAGAAACGACTTCCTGACACTTAAAGCTATGCTCGATGTTAACAAATTTCTCTTCTTCAGAAACGCTTTCCTTGCCATTGCCAGTCTACATTTTATATGCTCTCTACTTCGACCATCATCAGTTATTTTGCTCCCCAAATAGCAAAACTCCTTTACTACTTTAAGTGTCTCATTTCCTAATCTAATTCCCTCAGCATCATTCGACTTAATTCGACTACATTCCACTATCCTCGTTTTGCTTTTGTTGATGTTCATCTTATGTCCTGCTTTCAAGACACTGTCCATTCCGTTCAACTGCTTTTCCAAGTCCTTTGCTGTCTCTGACAGAATTACAATGTCATCGGCAAACCTCAAAGTTTTTATTTCTTCTCCATGGATTTTAATACCTACTCCGAATTTTTCTTTTGTTTCCTTTACTGCTTGCTCAATATACAGATTGAATAACATCGGGGAGAGGCTACAACCCTGTCTTATTCCCTTCCCGACCACTGCTTCCCTTTCATACCCCTCGACTCTTATAACTGCCATCTGGTTTCTGTACAAATTGTAAATAGCCTTTCGCTCCCTGTATTTTACTCCTGCCACCTTCAGAATTTGAAAGAGAGTATTCCAATCAACGTTGTCAAAAGCTTTCTCCAAGTCTACAAATGCTAGAAACGTAGGTTTGCCCTTCCTTAATCTAGCTACTAAGATAAGTCGTAGGGTCAGTATTGCCTCACGTGTTCCAACATTTCTACGGAATCCAACCTGATCTTTCCCGAGGTCGGCTTCTACTAGTTTCTCCATTCGTCTGTATAGAATTCGCGTTATTATTTTGCAGCTGTGACTTATTAAACTGATAGTTCGGTAATTTTCACACCTGTCAACACCTGTTTTCTTTGGGATTGGTATTATTATATTCTTCTTGAAGGGTGAGGGAATTTCGCCTGTCTCATACATCTTGCTCACCAGATGGTAGAGTTTTGTCAGGACTGGCTCTCCCAAGGCTGTCAGTAGTTCCAATGGAATTTTGTCTACTCCAGGGGCCTAGTTTCAACTCAGGTCTTTCAGAGCTCTGTCAAACTCTTCACGCAATATCGTATCTCCCATTCCACCTTGACCTACATCTTCTTCCATTTCCATAATATTGTCCTCAAGTACATCGCCCTTATCTTGCGATTATGGCAGCTGATGAGTGGCACCAATGTATTAAGACGTCCGGCCTCACACTCTCCAACATTAGTTGCTGGAAAGTATTTAGAAGAAATGGTCAGGATAAGGAAATGTTTAAAGTAATACATAAGAGCTATATGCACCTCACCAAATTTGTAATCAGCATAAAATATACAACGAACAATGAAACTAGCCCGACCGGTTAGCCGGCCGATCAAACGCGCAGCTTCCCGAGCGGGAAGGCGTGCCGGTTCCCGGCATGCATCCGCCCGGCGGATTAGTGTCGAGTACCGGTGTGCCGGCCAGCCTGTGGCCGGGTCTTACGGCGGTTCTCCACCTGCCTCAGCTAATTCGGGCTGGTTCCCTTTATTTCGGCTCAGTTACAGTATGTCGGCGATTGCTGCGCAAACACTGTTTCCACACACACATACACCATAATTACTGTACCACGCAAACATTGGGGTTACACTCGTCTGGTAAGAGACGTTCCCAGGGGGGTCCACTGGGGGCGAACTGCACGATAACCCTGGGTTCGGTGTGGGGCGGCGGCGTGGTGAATGGACTGTTATGGGGTTGTGAAACACTGACGGCTACTGCGGGGACGGAGCCTCTCCGTCGTTTCTAGGTTCCTAGTTCAATACACAAGAATGAAACTACCTTCTGCCCAGCTTGCAGTCGAGGGGAGCGCGAAGGGAAGAAAGACGATAGCCGATCCTGCTGCCCCAGCATTTACTCTTAAGGAAAATACTACAGAGAAGCTCTCTCAGAATAATTTTAAACTACAAATACATTCGATTGTATCATCTCTGGATTTGAGAAGCCACCAATCTCTCTACAAAAATTTTGCTGTGAACACTATTTAATTAGAGATACGATGCAAAATTTTTATATTCAGAGAGATTTATTTTGAATATCGAGCGCGCTGTTTTTGAAAAAGTAAGCAAAACGGCGTACGAAAAGGAAGACTTTAAATATCTTGATTTGTACGTCAACTGCGTGGAGTTATTACACTTAACACAGAATTTCAGCTTCCCCTGGTATTATTACAGAATTTTGCACATGTCGCATGACGCCTTTCGCTGGTTTCCCATTACAATTGAGAAACGCAACACTAATTACCGACAACCAACGTAACCTGAAGAAAGGCTAGTATATACATTTCGCTGTTATTAGCAACTGGAGACATTTCAATTACTGCAGTGATTGCTTCTCATTTCAATAGCTGCTACATCTCAGATACATTATGATGTATCCAGTGACATAAGCGAAGCACTTCCAGGATTTTATTGAAGTATGTGTAAGAAAGATAATGCCAATAAAACAGTCCCCGTTCTGTCAAATTCGGTGTTAACGGTACAGAAAGCTTAGCAGTCTGCTGTCTCGTCTACTTCTGTTGTTGGCATGCGTTGTACAAGCAGGGGATTGGTCCGAAGATGAAGCTTTCGCCAAGGCCACGGCTGGAGATAGCGGTAATGTGTGCGGTAAGTGTGCCTACTTTGTGTGTGTGTGTGTGTGTGTGTGTGTGTGTGTGTGTGTGTGTTTTCTTTCATTTTCATTTCTGATGAAGGCTTTGGCCGAAAGCTAAGGGCGTAACAATCTTTTAGTTGTGCCTGTCTGCGCTCAACGTGTCATCTTTATGGTAAGTAGCAATCCATCCTTTCATAATACTGTTGATATTCCAGTCTCGACTTTCTATTGTTTGGATATAGCTATCGTACATAGCTCTGAGATCTAAGAGACTTACAACACAAATGCCAAGGGAAAAGAAATATGACTCGTAGAATATTGACGAATCAATCAAAGGTCCAACAGTGGATGTGAGAAAGACGATAAATTCATTAGATACTTGCATCAGGTTGGAACTGACTGAATAGGGACAAACTTTTTTTTTAATGGAAAATCAAAAGCACAAATTTCCTTGAACGTAAACAAGTGCGGATATATGTCTGTTACGTTGATTAAGATATATGAAAGACCTGGTATTTCCGTTTCTTAACTTAGTAGCTGTAATTACGTGGCTAACATGTCACTATTACGTTAGCGTTTTCAATGATAAATAAAAATGATTTGTAGTGAAACCTCTTTATAACGTTCCTACACATAATGTTTTCTTCTATGTTACGTCCTTTTTTTTCGGTCGCGACTAAAAGCCCATATAAACAATGTTAAATTTTTCTCTTTACTGCGTTTCCTCTATATTACAATTTCCTCCATGTAACGCTCATATTTTTGGAATCTTGGACGATTATTTACCTCTTTATAACTTTTAAGTGACTGGATGTAGACGCATAGTTTCCATTCTGTGGATTCACAGTTTGCACCGGCTCGGAAAGCGCGCTCTCAGCGTGTTTCATATGTCAGCGGCAGAACCCGGTCATGTGACATGTGACGCACATTCTGCTTGCGATCTTTTTGGCGCCATTTCAGTCGATGCTTTGCTTTGTATTCTTAGCGTGTTGTGTGATCTGAGCAGTAAACAGTGCGTGTGTCTAATGAGAGTGTGTCTTCGATATAACGATAACCGGGAAGCCAGCAGAGCTCACAACTGAAGCTGAATATTTTACAGACAATGAATTTAATTATGTACCCGTGGAGGGAAGTCAGTGCTGAAACTATTAAAAACTGTTTCACAAAAGCGAAATTCTGTGAGAATGAGATGGCAGCTCCTGTGGAAGATGTTGCAAGTGATTTGCAAGAGTTTCAGGAATTAATAGGCAGTGATTCTGTCACTTTTGAGGACTTTGTGGCTGTGGATGATAACGTGGTAACCACAGGATTACAAAGTATTGAGGAGCAGACTGCAGAGCGAAGGTTGGATAATAGTAGTGGTAGTGAAAGTGGCAGTGACAAGGAAGATGACCCCGTGCCCTCATATACTAAGGCAGCTGAAGCCTTTGAAACATATATATGGAGAGATATATGATGGCCCATAGACTTGAAGACAGAACAGTAGTTCAACTTGCTCATTTGGAGCAAGAAATGATTACCATAGAGTCTAGGAGAAATAGAAAGCAAACATGTTTCCATGAATATTTAAAAAAAATCATAGGTATATGATTTTCAGGCTGCCTAGGTTCCTAGAGTTTTGTGCAATTTTCGTTCCGTTTCATAATGTAATTATTAAAGTTAATTTTTTTGTAACCAATTCATTTTTTAATCTGTACCATTTACTGCCTTTTTATGTAATATGTTAAGTAGGTCATAAACAAAATTTGGCTTATATTCTATAATTGGGTCAACTGAAGAACGGGATACCACCTGTCAGCTCTGGACAATGATGTCGTATCTTGAGAATCTGTTATAACTTTTTACAGTACAAACTGATCCATTTACTTTCACCCATCCACCTACGAGGCCCCATGTTTTAATTACAAAAAGCTTATCATTTGATACACTGATCATTTGCAATGAGTATCATATTACAGTGTTGTGAAAATTTAAAATGTCATCTATGGCACCACTTGTCAAAGATGATTAATGGTATCCCGATCATCAGTAATGCCCTAAAACTATTATTTGGAAACCTTCCTCTTTATAGTGTTTTTCTTTATATAGTGTTCAGAATTTGTAATTCCTTGAAAAACGTTATGTAGACGTTCCACTGTACTTGGAATGTGCTGTCTGCCCGTTAACGAACTGTACAGGGTGAACATTAATACAACCGACTAATTGCAGGGACGGATTCATGGCTAGATATAGGGTCCAATGAACAAGTGTCCAGAAATGCATCTTTACCACAGGAGATCGAGCTGATGAATGGCAGTTCCTCTGACCACGTGCCGTGCGTTCCTTGTGTGTTTCAGGCTTTGTGATTGACGCAGCGTGCTGTAGGCAGCAGAATGGTCTGGTATTCATGTCGGGAACCTGGTGTTTGTATACGGCGAAGCAGACGGAAAGGGTCGATAGACAGCCCGGCTCGACCAGAACAAGCACCCTCACCGACACCAACCACATTACACAACATTTGAAGCCCTTTTAGGGCGTTTGTGTGATCATGGGTCCTTTCAGACAGGCGAACGTGTAGGGAGGCGGCGGACTGTGCGTTCACCACATTTGGAAGACCAGCTTCTCCCCGATATTGAGACAAACCCTAGTGCAAGCTCCAAAACTGCTGTAAGGACGATCCGCCAACCCCCCTGCAAGTTCGTCTGTCTGAAATGACCGTGATCATACAGACTAGCAAAAAAGACTTGAAAGGTTGTGTGATGAGGTTGTTTTATGTGAGGGTACTTGTTCCGGTATAGCCGTGCTACCTCTCAACCACTTCCGTCTGTTTGGCCGTACACAAACACAATCTTAGCTTGTTTCCGACATCATCGTCATCATAAACTAAAGGCTATGCCTTGTTGATTTAGCCATGTCCCTCTCTCCATTGTCATCCTCTTCAATTCTTCACACGATTTTATCCCCATACCTTCTTTGATGTTATTTAAATACGTTGCTCTTGGCCTGCCTGTTGGTTTTTTCCCTAAAACGTTTCCTTCAAATACATTCTTTAGGAACTGGTTATGTTTCATTATGTGCCCTATCATTTTTGATTTTCTTCTTCCTATATAATTTAGCAGCGTTCTGTTCTCATTCACTTCTCTTAATACCTGTTCATTACTTTTTCTATCTACCCAGCTTGTTTTCGTCATTCTTCTCCATATACACATTTCCATTGCTTCCAGTCTCTTTTTCTCTGCCTTTCCCAGAGTCCACGCTTCACATCCGTATGTTAAGACACTCCAGACAAAAGTTTTGGCAAACTTTTTCCTGCTGTCTAGGCTTATATGATTGTCTGTTAGTAAATTCCTTTTATTTTGGAAAGCTTGCTTTGCCAAGGCTATTCTCTTTATATCTGTGATACATTTATTGTCATAAGTGATTGTGCTCCCCAAATAACTGAAGTTCTCAACCTGCTCTAGAACATCATCTTATAGTTTAATATTAACTTTACCATTTTCTTTTGCCTTCCCCACTACCATGGTTTTTGTTTTCTTCTTGTTTCTTTTAGATAAAATTTTCTTGGGATTATGGCAAATTTTAGCAACATAAACCCCATTTCCTTTACTGAATCAGCAAGTACTACTAAATCATCTGCAAAACGGATAGTGTGTTCATTCCCCGTTAATTTTAATTCCTTTGGTTGTTCTTATCGATGGTTTCTTTTTCAATAAATAAGTTGAACAAATATGGTGATAATGTGCATCCTTCCCTTACTCCTCTCGTTATTTTTGTTCTCGACATGAATACCGACAATTCTGCTGCTTACAGTATGCTGCGTCAATCACACAGCCTGCAACATGAACACAGGGTCCATGGTCAGAGAAACGGCCATTCATCGGCTCGACCTACTGTGGCAACAAAGCATTTTGACAAATGTCCGTTGCCCCCTATATACAGTCATGAATCCGTCCCTGCGGTCTGTTGGTTCTATTAATGTTCCCCTGCATAGTTTGTTCACAGACATACAGCACATCCCAGGGAAATCATTTTTACTTATCAGTAAAAGAAACTCTAATATAACAGTGACACATTAGCCATGTCATTACAGTTACTGTGAACTTAAGAAAAGAAAATTATCAGGTTTCTCGTATATTTTTAATTTCAATCCAGTCATATTTCGTTTCCTTTGGCTTTTGTGTTGTGGATCTCTTAGATCTCAGAGCCACGTACGATAGTTATATTCAAACAATGAAGTCCAGATTGGAATATCAACAATATTATGAAAAGGATAGATTGCTACTCACCATAGAGATGACACACTGAGTACAGACAGGCACAACTAAAAGACTGTTACACTCTTAGCTTTCGGCCAAAGTCTTCTTCAGAACAGAAGAAATCTCTCTCTCTCTCTCTCTCTCTCTCTCTCTCTCTCACACACACACACACACACACACACAAAGTTGGCACAATTACGCACACATTACCGCTACCTCCAGCCGTGGCTGGGAAAAGGCACTCCGTGATCGTGCAACGCATGCCAACAACAGAAGACAGCAGACTAGTAAGCTTTCTGTACCGTTAACACTGAAGCGGACAGAACGTGAACTTCCTTTGATGGCTCGCGAAAAGACCAATAACCAGGATAACACGAGCGAATGCGAGCAGAACAGTGCCGAATATACAGTAGTTCTCTCACGCTCACGTACCACTTATATCAAAGATAACCAGTCAGATTCCCCTGCGTCGCTCGAAGATTTTAGTGTGGCAATTCTCTTCCCTCTGATCCTGTGCAAAATGATCGTCGGCCCACTACTTTCTTTGCTGCAGCAGCGTGATGTGGGTATAAGATTATCTTTGGCGAAAGATACTGTATAATCTGTAAATTGAATGTGTAGTTGGTTGGGTCTTTTTGTTGTAGGGTCTAGCAGTGTCTCCCTCGCCCAGCATGCAGAGTCACAAAATAAGTGGGGCTGGCAAGCACAGTACAGAGAAATAATGCAGCTTGTTCGTTTTGTTGCTTCAAATGGTTTTGTCACCATCTGGAACTCACCCGGATGGAATTTCTAAGCAGTCTTCAATCGAACGACCATGTATTATAAATTGGTGAGTTTGCAATGCTCAACCCCCACCATTGTGTAAGAGAGGGAGAATCCATGTGGATTTTACAGAGCCTTAGGCAGGGACATAACTAGGCTGGGATAACCTAGAGCTTTGTATATGAAAGAAATATAAACTAGCTGGCGGCGGCCATATTGGGCCTGCTATCCCTCTGCTGCTTATCCCTTGCTTAGTTGCACGGTTTTAATGTGGATACAGAGTTCTCATACTCCAGATATGCTTTTTGTGGTATTTTTATTATGACTGGACAAAATATTTATGGTCATATCATGTTAGCAATACAATAATTTGAAATTTATCCAGTGGGGTCAGAGTATTGCTTATTAGTGTGGCATCCGT
Organism: Schistocerca gregaria; assembly: GCF_023897955.1. Taxonomy (NCBI): domain Eukaryota; kingdom Metazoa; phylum Arthropoda; class Insecta; order Orthoptera; family Acrididae; genus Schistocerca; species Schistocerca gregaria. The sequence goes on along the minus strand of NC_064924.1, from coordinate 91,967,171 downwards.
ACCAGGTCGGGTTGACAGAGGAGATAAAGAAGATCCAAAGAAGAGCATCGCGTTTTGTCATAGGGTTATTTGGTAGGCATGATAGCGTTACGGAGATGTTTAGCAAACTCAAGTGGCAGACTCTGCAAGAGAGACACTCTGCATCGTGGTGTAGCTTGCTGTCCAGGTTTGGGGAGGGTGCGTTTCTGGATGAGGTATCAAATATATTTCTTCCCCCTACTTATACCTTCCGAGGAGATCACGAATGTAAAATTGGAGAGATTCGAGCGCACACAGAGGCTTTCCGGCAGTCGTTCTTCCCGCAAACCATACGCGACTTTAACAGGAAAGGGAGGTAACGACAGTGGCACATAAAGTGCCCTCCGCCATATACCATTGGGTGGCTTGCGGAGTATATATGTAGATGTAGAAAATACTCCAGGTATAGAGCATGAGATTTTCAATGCTATGTTACACTTTATTACGAAAACAAAAATTTAGCAACACTGCACCTTATCAACCAGCATTTATATATCCACTGCTGTAACCAATTTGTAGAAAATACATACATGTGCATGGTTGGAACAAAATCACAGTTAAGAATTGCGTTTGTTGAAGTAATGCGTGGTATCATATTTCATTCATTATGGATCACGATATGACTTGAATGTGTTACGAGCTTAAGCAGATTTTAGCAGATATACGTAAGGGTGATAATGATAATGACTCAACTTTTGGAAATAAGGGTGAGAGAGATGCTAATGTAGATGTGTCAGGAGGATATACAGATCAAAGATGAGGTGAATGTAAATAAATGTGAAGATGATAAAGGTAATCAAGAAACTAGTGCGCCTACTCTTGTATCTAGAAGCTTACAGATAGTGTAAGACATAGAACCAACAGATGTGTGCAAGCAGCCCTCCAGGAGTACAGGGTGTTTCAGAATGAATATACGGGTTTTAAGGCTTTGTAGCACATATTACATTCACCTTACAATTATAAAAAGTACACCAAATGAAAGAGAAACACACACGGTTTTTCTTACAGTTATTCAGTGTGAACACCGATCACACATCTAGTCGAAACATTCTGAAACCTTGATCAATGTGTCAGGAGTAAATGTTGCAATAACACTGTTTCTAAAGTCGGATACATCACCTGGTATCGGAGGTACAGAGATCGTGTGTGAACGTGGGGGTCATGCATAAAATGCCATGTCAACTGGTCCCTTGCACCCAATCCACCGGGCAGATACAACGCCGTTTAACTAGTCGCGTACTGAGTTATGCCAGCGAGGTGGCGCACCGTCTTGCTCCCAAATAAATATGTGTTGTTCAGCTTCTTCCCATTGAGGCACAGGCCATAGCTGTAGCACATCACGATAAGAAACATCAGTTACAGTTGATTCACCAACAAAGAAAGGCCCATAAACTTTCTACGGAGATATTGCTTGGGCTAAACGTGAAAGACTCGCACTCGTTCAACATGTTTTTCAGTCACTCTTTGTCATTCCATACTCTTCCCGCTGCGCACAGGTATACAAACAAAACTGTAAGTTGAACGTAGTAAATGCTACAACGCCTTAAAACCAGTATGTTCATTTTGAAACACCCTGTATAATACATCGAACTGCACATATTCCACATCACCCTCTACCACAAATGCAGACAACGGCAGATTATCCCAGACTTTTAATCACGAGTCACATACAAAGTATACTAGTAATGCATACCAATAATCATGCAGAGACATTAAAATTCTACACCCATACCTTGAATACTGGATTGAACTTGATTCTACACAACCACAGACATTCTTTGGTCTCCTAATAATAGCTGGTTTACATAAGGCTGGGCGGAAACCTCTGAGCAAATTTCGATCAGATGAGTACGGCTTGCCCATTTTTCGAGTCACAATGAGCTTTTCGTGACTTCCTGATTTTCTGATGCACCTCCGGTTCGATGATAAACTTGCAAAAGAAATAAAAACGGTTTCTGGATCAATAGCTCAACCTATACGTGCTGTGTTTGAAAATTTCTCTGATACATGCATTTCGTCTTATCTCCCTGGGCGTTGTATTACAGCTGATGAGCACCTACGTACTTTCTGGGGATGATGTCCACCCAAGATGCACATTCCCTCAAAACCTGGACATCAGAGGATAAAAGTGTGCACTGTTGTAGATTTTGAGACCAATTACCTCATAAACACACAACTACATACAGGGAAATCTGCCGAATGAAGGGAAATAGAGCTGGGGAAACGAGTGGCACATTATATAGTTGGTAACCTGAGGGGAAGTGGTAAGAACATTTCCACTGATAGCTTTTTTATAAGGTTGAAACTTAATTGTGGCTTGCAACAATGGAGTTATGGTCTCACAATAAGTCATTATTATTTTTGTAGAAATATTTTACATTTTGTCTCCATAGAGCTAGTAGAAACGCTTTGGTGTCAAATAAGACCCCATACATATGTTTTCCCAAAGTTGATGCAATGCTAGGGGACAAAAAAAGAGCTGTGTATAGGGAAGGTACGACCAGTTAGCCATCGGCAGCCACAATGAGCTTGGCTCTAAGTATCTGTAGCTTTCAACTCTCATAGTGCTCAGAGCCATTTGAACCATTTTGAACCCAAAGGTAGTTATGATATGTACGCTTATGTGTTCTTTGAAGCGGGTGAAAAATGGTCTCCGCGTCTGGCCAACATAAAAGCCTTCGCACTCATCACTGTGCAGTTTGTACACACCAGCGCTTCTGTACCTTTCGTGCTGATTTCCTATTAGTTTAGAGTCTAAAGTATTAGTTGTATTAAAGGTAAGGGCTGTATTAGAATACGAAATTGTTGCCGAGTTTTGTCATAGAGGGGCCATTGTAGGTCATAGAATGTACTTTTTCTCCTTTGCCTTAGTACGAGGGTAATCCAAAAAGTAAGGTCTCCTACTGTAAGTACATAGACCTGTTTATTTCTACAATGCTTTACATCAGTTTACAGCTTGAACATTTAGCTATTTTTCAACATGATCGTTTCTGTCGATGCATTTTTGTAGACGCTGTGGCAGTTTTTGTATGCATGTCATACCAGCTCGCTGCCAAGCTGTTCAGAAAGTTATGAACCTCTTCTTTCACCTCGTCGTCGGAGCTGAATTGGTGGGACCACAATTAACGCTTACAGGTAGTGAGAGACTCTGAAAAAGCTCAGTAGGGCAATTCAGAACCGGAAGAGAATGTTGAGCAAGGACGTACACATTCTCCATGACAACGCTCGCCCACATCTCGATCGGCAAACCATTGTTCTCCTGCAACATTTTCAGTGGAACATAATCACCCACCCACCCTACGGTCCTGACTTGGCGCCCAGTTTCCTAGGTTAAAAGAACATTTGGCCAGAAAGCGTTTCAGCTCCGACAACGAGGTGAAAGACGAGGTTCTTCTAAACAGCATGGCGATGAGCTGGTGTCACATGGGCATACAAAAACTGCCACAGTGTCTGCAAAAATGCATCGACAAAAATGGTGATTATGTTGAAAAATAGCTTAATGTTCAAGCTGTGAACTGATTTAAACCATCGTAGAAATCAACAGGTCTATGTACTTATAAAAATAGGAGACCTCACTTTTGGGATTACCCCCATAGCAGTTTTATTCCTGTCTTTCTTGTTTTTCGCTTGGTTATAGATGTCATAGACTATAGGTGGATCATACCCACTTCTATAAGCAATATTTTTATACGCTTCCTTCTGAATGGAGAGATGAAAATCAGCAGAGTAACTGGTGGCTTACAAAAGAAGCTCAATGGTGTGCACCAAACACAACTAAAACACATTAACGTAAAGTATAAGATTTAAGATTACTGGCAAGTGCATCACATAGCTAAGACCTGCAGTGTTTTAGTGTGAACAGATATGCGATGAAAATTGTTGCATAACCTTGCAGGAGAAAAATCTACAACCTTCTCTCTCATTTAAATCTTGCTGATGCAGAAGCATGGCTACTATACTACCTAATACTTGGTATTGAAACAGGGATACAGAAGTTACGCCCGTGTTGTAAGACAGACGTGAAAATCCTATCAAGGACAATTTTTTTAACTGAATCACATGACATCTGTATTGTGATAAAAAGTACATTTCAATACTTGCACACCTATAATTAATAAGCAATAAACTATTGATACAGCAGCTACTGATCTCTCTCTCTCTCTCTCTCTCTCTCTCTCTCTCACACACACACACACACACACACACACACACACACACACACACACGAGGACAATTGACTAGTATTGTTCCAAAAGTGTCACTGCACTAAAGAGGAGAGACAATTATACATATTTACATAATTTGATCCTCATCACGTCAGTCATAGTTACTGTGTTTATATACTTGCAAAATGTCTTTAGAACAGTACATACTCTAGAGTACATGACAATGCACAGTAGACTCACTCACACATTCCTGTCATGCACATTCTTCTCACCAAGCCAGTAGTTGTTCTGTGCTTTCTCTCTCTCTCTCTCTTACTCTCAGAGATGGTTTTCGTATGTATTTACAGTGATCCAGTAAGTTACACAATGCATACGGAGCCCTCTTGACAAGCTAGCTAACCATAGCACACTAGTGGCTTTGTGTGGTGGCGTCCTAATATTTTTTCTGTACCTATATAGTTGTACACTGTAGAAAATAAATAACTTTGTCGTGCTTACATTTGCTGATATTACTAATTCATCATGGCATGACGGATGTCCCAAAGGTACAAATCAGCTAATAACTCCAAAATTTTCTTTGCTCTGAGATATACTGATCATTGTAACTTTTAATGAATACTGCACGCAGAATGGTGACATTTAGAGGATACCAAGTTTTGACAAAATGTGTATATTTTGGGCAAAAATTGCAATAATAATAAGAAATATCTGAAATAATGAAGAGAAACATGTTATTTACCTTATTGCCACTATCTTCTAATGCATATGTAGGGATTCTGTAGGTTTCTTGTGAACTGCAGACTTTTCTCAAGTCTGTTTATTAAAAACAGAATTACATATTTACAATAATAAATTAAATTTCTTCTATTGGTGTACATTTACATGATTTGAGTACCCAGATGAAGTAAAGTTGTGCATCATCACACTAAACTCGATCTGGACATTCCCTCGAGACTGAACATTGGTCACTGAAAAGAAGGAAACAAAAATAAAATACCAGAGGGAAGAAAAGTAGCAGAAGAAAGCAAAACAATAATAAAATATTACAGTATAAGGTGATGACCTCCTCCTCCTCCGAGATGAATATAAACTTGAAATGGTGCAGGTTTGATAGGTGTAGAAGATTTTAGTGGAACTGCAGTGTGTGCTAAACACCCTAACAAAGGAAGACTTCCTGTGTGCATTTCAAAAGTAGCAGAAACACTGGGATTGGTGCACTCACTCTCAAGGAGTGATTGAAAGTGACTGATGACAGAATTTTAACCAGTATATTTTGGTAACCTTCGGATATCAGCTCATACCACAGTCAAACACACACATCAATGCAACAAACAGAAAAAAAAGATGTTAGCAAAATGTTTTTTATATAACGAAGAAGTTTCTGCGTAAGCCACACATGAAAACTAACATTTTAATAACCTGTTTTGACGAAAGCAGAACATGTCAATAAATTAATGAAATGCAAGAATTTTATTTCATAAATTATTTTTTTCTTGCTACTCTGTACCATTGGATTTTAGAATTTTATGTTTTGATGATTTTGTTGTTATTGCCTTCAGCCTGAAGACAGGTTTGATACAGCTCAATGCTAGCCGAGCCTATGCAAGTCTCTTGATCTCCACTTAACTATCGCAATCTACATACACTTGAAATTAAGTCTCCCACTTCAATTATTAACCCCCCCCCCCCCCCAATAAGCATACACCCTGTGTACATGCACACAAGCGTACACATAGGACATTACCAAAGTAACTATTTATCAGGATATGTCCCACCATTTTACACTTTCTTTTTGTCATTTTGTGTCACAAATTTCTATTCTCCACAATTTGATTTCTGTAGCACCATGTTTCAAAGATTTCTGCTTTATTCTTGTCATTTTGTTTATCTCCCACATTTTGCTTCCGTACAATGCTACACTCCAAATACTTTCAGGAAAGACTTCCTAACACTTAATTACAATTAACAGATGTATCTTTCTCATAATAGATTTTTCTTATTACTGCCAGTCTACAGTTTATATTATCCTCAGTTCTGCCATTGTCAATTACTTTGCTGCCCAAATGGCAAAACTCATCTATTACTTTTAGCGTCTCTATTCCCAAACTAGTTTCCTCAGTGTTACTCGATTTCATTCAACTACCCTCCATTATCCTTGTTTTGCCTTTGTTCTTACAACCAATTTTCAAGAAATTATCTATTCTGCTCAAATGATCATCTATGTCCTTTGCTGCTTCTGATAAACTCACAATATCATTGGCCAACCTCAGACTCTGTATTTATTTTCCATGGCCCTTCCTACATAATCCTCGGTTCTTATAAATGCAACCTGGTGTCTGTAGAAGTTACAGATAACTATTCTCTTCATGTAATTTTATCCCTGCTACCTGAAATTCAAAGACTGCTCTCCTGTCTATAGTACCAAAATCTTGTTCTAAATAAACTAAGCCTGCAAAGGTAAGTTTCCTTTCTTCACTCTTATCTTCTGTTATATAGTCAGTATTGCCTCACATGGTCCTAAATTTCTACAAAAATGGAAGTGATCAGCCCTCAGGTCGGGTTCTACCACTCATCCCAATCTTATGTACATAATTCATGTTACTATTTTAAAACTATGATTTTTTACCCTGGCATTTCAATAAGATGTGCCTTGTCAGCACCTGTCTTCTTTGACCATGCGATTATACCACTCATCCCAATCTTCTGTACATAATTCATGTTACTATTTTAAAACTATGATTTTTTACCCTGGCAATTCAATAAGATATTCTTGTCATTTTGTTTATCTCCCACATGTCTTCTTTGACCATGCGATTATTACATTCTTTTTTAATGACCAAAACTATTTTTTTTCTGTTTCACGTCCCACACACCACGTGAAATTGCTTTATCATGATTAGCTAACCCCAAAGAGTGCCTGTTATGTGCTCCAGATACTTTGTTTCGGCACAAGTCTTTCAGTACACTGTCAAATTCTTCTTGGAGCACAATATCTCTCATATGGACCTCATCTACTTCCTCTTCCTTTTCTGTAATACTGTCATTTCCTTTGCATAGCCCTTTCAATTATTCTTTCCTCCTTTCAGTCTTCCCTACCTTCCTTCATACTCATTTCTTAATATCCATATACTTCTACACCTACATACATACTCTGTAAACTGTTCCATTCGGCAGAGGGTATAAAGCACTCCATGTCATTTCCTTTCCCATTCCACTCGCAAATTGAGCAAGAGAAAAACAACTTTCTATATGCTTCAATACAATCCCTAATTTCTCATATCTGATCTTCATTGTCCTTATGTAAAATGTATGTTGGTGGCAGGAGCACTATTCTGCAATCAGCCTCAAATGGCAGTTCTCTAAATTTTCTGAATAGATCTCCTCGAAAACAATGTCGCCTTCTGTCCAGTGATTACCAAAGCATCTCGGTAATACTTATGTGTTGCTCAAACCTATCAGTAAAAAATCTAGCAGCAGCCTATCTCCGAATTGCTTCGATGTCTTCCTTCAATCTCATCTAGTACAGATCCCAACCACTCGGACAGTACCTAACAATGGGTTGCACTAGTGTCCTATATTTGGTCTCATTTACAGATGCACCACTCTTTCCTAAAATTCTCCCAATATATCCAAGTCCACCATTCATCTTCCTTACTACAATTCTTATATGCTAATTCCATTTCATATTGCTTTGCAATGTTACACCTACATACCTGGTAACCTCCCACAGTCACTCAATGATGCCACCTTACCATACACTACAGCATCGTCAGCAATCAGCCACAGAACTACTGATGTCCACCAGATCATTTATGTATACAGCAAATAACTGCTCTCCTATTGCAGTTCCCTTAGGCAATCCTGATGATAACCTTGTCTCTGATAAAGACTTACATCAAGGACAACATACTGGATTCCATTACTTAAGCAGTCTTCAAGCCACTCACATACCTCGGAATCCATTCCGTACGTTTGTACCTTTGTAATAGTTGGCTGTATGGCACCGTGTCAAAGGATTCATGGAAATCTAAGAATATGTGCTCTGCCTGTTTCCCTTCATCCATGGATCACAGGATTTCATGTGAGAAAGGGAAAAAGCGAGTTTCTACTATAGCTCTGCTATTCTCCTCTAGCCATTCCAGTTTTGCCCCTTTGCCTTTACTGACAATCTCATTTTTAGGCATATGTATTTCCTTCTGCCTGTTTTTTTTACATTATTTGCATTCGTCAATTAAATTGAATATCTAACAATAGAAAATCCAAGTTGGAACATAAACAATTATGAAAAGGATAGTTTGCTATCACTATAAAGACAACACTCTGAGCTGCAGACAGGCATGACAAAAAACTGTTTGTTCTTCCATCTGTGATTTTCAGAGAAGCTGATGGTGGAGTGTAGGATCCATATGGCTCGGCTTGTGAAACATTGAAATCGAGCATGTTATGTTCAGCTTCATGATGTGCGACAGGATGGTCCACTTTGCTCTTGGCCACACTTCGGCCATGGCCATTTATCCTGGCTGACAGCTGGCTGGTAGTCATACTAATATAAAAAGCTGGGAGTGGCATAGGGATGGACTATGATGACATGGAGGTTGGGTGGACAACAAAACATCCCTTTAGAAGGGGTGCACTACCACTTTATTTCCAAAATATAAGCACAGTTTTGCATTTAAAACTTTTTCACACTGTTCACCATGTTTCTCCTCTTTTTTGTAGTATACTAATATTCTTTTGTCACTAGATACAGTGATTTGGTGCACTATTACTATTTTGCCACTAGATATAGCTATTTGTTCAAACACTGTGCTTTTGACAACGTAAATATTGTAACTTCATTATGTGTTTCCTCCTCTTTGGTTTGTTTATGTGTCATCTACATACTGCCAACCTAACAAAGTATATGTTCAAAACCAACTTCTATTCAGAGATGAATGTAATAGCTGTTAGAGAGTGGTTGATAGCTTTGGTGACAGCTGATTTGACTTTTGGTTCCAAAGTTCTGTGGAGGTGTTGATGGATAAGTGAGTGAAAAGAGGTTGGGCGGTATTCTTATTATTTTGGGTGGCAGTATTATTATTATTTAACATGTGTACTAGATCATTCAACAGATTTTCCTTTCTGCTTTTTGTTTTGTTTTTCTATATAGGGTATTTTTTTGCAGGGTTAGGTGGTGTTTTTTTATTGTTGATTCTAATTATTTTCATGTCTTCCTCTCTAGTGGTTGGTTTGTGGTTATGTTCTCTTAGGTGTTCTGCAAACGTGAAGTGGTTTGTCCCACACTTCCACACTCTCATGTGTTCTTTTCATCTGACATCAAATGTTCTACCTGTTTATCCTATGTATCTGCCTTCACAAGTGTTACACTGTAGTTGATATATACCTGGTTTCTGGAGTATTTGTCTGTTCTTTGTCAGTTTTGGGATGTATTTTTGTACTGCATTGTCTGTTGTGTATTTTGAAAATGTTGGCGATTTTCTGCGTGAGTCTGTGTTTATATGGCATTGTGTACCATCTTGTGTTTTCTTTAATCTTTTTCTGATTATTCTATGTAACTGTTATGGTGCTGCATGTTTGTATTTGGTTCTGTTGTGTTTTAGTCTGTTTTTGGTGCTTTCTGCATTATTTTACTTTTGTTGTTTAGCTTTGTGCCTACAACACAAAATGTGAAAGTTACCTTCTCGACCTTCACCTTGGGCAAGCACTCTGGGATCAACATACCCAGGTCGCCTTCCAGTCAGCCAACATGTAAATTTCTGCAGCAGTGATGCTGATTCTGGAATGAACAATGGCACACTAAAAGGCAATTAGTCTGCTCATACATCAATGCACAACATGAACTTATTTCTTAAAGTAATGAGATTTCAGTGTAAATATAACATTTGGACCCTATCTTCTTCATATTACAGAGATATCTAGTACAATGATATAAGACAAATGAAAAATAAATTTTTACCAGAATGAGGGTGAAGTCAATATGTTAAAAATTCTACAAAAGATAAAAAAGATGATATGTATTCCTGGTTTACATTCTAGTACAGGAGAATCAAATTATACCAGCTGCTCCCTCTTAGTCATTGTTACTAGCACGGATATGACACTGAAATTCTCTCTCTTAACATTAACAGAACTGAATAACATCTCCAGTTTAAAAAGACAGTTAATGACATACTTACGAAAACAATACTATCTACTTTGTCCTGTATGCACCACTTACCCAATTACAACTAAATACTGTTATTTCCCACTAGACCTCCATTATTCCCCAAAGCCTTAGCTTGTGCACTATGTCTACATTTCTCTCCCTCTGAGCTTGCTATGTAAAAATATCACTTTTGCACCCAAAAAAATATCACTATTATTATTATGATTATTGTCATTGTTATTACACTGAGATGACAAAAGCTATAGGACACCTCCTATCACTCAGACCTCCTTTTTCCCAATGTTGTTCAGCAATTCAATGTCCCATGGACTCAACAAATCGTTAGAAGTTCCCTGCAGATATACCGAGCCCTCCTGCTGCTAGAGCCGTTCACGACAACGAAAGTGTTGACAGTGCAGAACTTTGTTCATTATCTGACCTCTCAATTATGTCCCAAAAGTGTTCAGCAGCATTTATGTTAGGCAATCTGGATGGCCAAATCATTCACTCGAATTATCCAGAACATTCCTTGGGGAACGCCAGATACTACTTCTGTTTTACTCGATGACTTTCTGTCTATTACTACAAACTGGGATCTTTCTGACAGGAAATCACAAATCCAGTCACACAACTTAGGTGATACTCTGTAGGCACGCAGTTTGGTTAGAAGACACATGTGAGGAACGGTGTTGAAAGCCTTCTGGAAATCTAAAAATATGGAATCATGAGTATGGAGAGCTAGTTGTGTTTCACAGGAATGATATTTTCTGAAAGCGTGCTGACTATGTGTCAATAAATCATTTTCGCCGAGGTACTCCATAATGCTCGAATACAGTATATGTTCCAAAACCCTACTGCAAAGCAATGTCAGTGATATACGCTTGTACTTCAACGGATTACTCCTGCTTCCCTTTTCGGGTATTGGTGTGAGTTGAGCAATTTTCCAGTCTTTAGGTATGGATCTTTCTGTGATCGAGTGGTCATATAAATTTGCTAAATATGGAGCTATTTTATCATCATACTCTGACAGAAACCAGACTGGTATAAAATCTGGACTGAAGGCCTTGACTTTATTAAGTGATTTAAGCTGCTTTGTTGCACCGAGGACATCAACTTCTATTTTTCTCATCTTGGCAGTTGTTCTTGATTGGAATTCAGGAATATTTACTTCGTCTTCTTTGATGAAGGAGTTTCGGAAAACCATGTATAATAACTATGCTTTAGTGGCACTGTCATTAGTGAATTCACCATTGTTATTGCGCAGTGAAGGTGTTGATTGTGTCTTGCCACGGGTGTGCTTTATGTATGTCCAGAATCTCTTTGGGTTTTCTGCAGATTTTGAGACAGAATTTTGTTGTGGAAATTATTAAAAGCATCTTGCACTCAAGTATGTGCCATATTTCGAACTTCTTTAAAACTTTGCCAATATTGGGAATTTTGCGTTCTTTTAAATTTGGCATGCTTTTTTTGTTGCTTCTGCAAAAACGATCTGACCCGTTTTGTGACCATGGGAGATCAGTACCATCACTTATTAATTTATGTGGTATATATGTATCTCAACTGCTGTTGATACTATCTCTTTGAAAACATTCCACAAATTTTCTACACTTACATGATCAGATCATGATATGTTAAAGACGTAAAATCAAATACTTGAAAATAGCACAAAAGGACAAAACTTGGGTTGTACTTAAATAAACAATAAAACAGTCATATGGGGTGTGCTCCTTGTTAAAAAAATGAAATTATGTAAAAGTACCTGCATTTCCTATACAATTATAAATTTTAATATTCTTTGAAGATTGTAACTCAATAGAAATTCTTAATTTGTTGATTGGTGTTGGTGTGTAATGAATGTCTGATGTACTTCCATTTACTGTCATACTTTGATGTTGGTGTCTAATGGATGTCCAATGTCCTTTCATTTATTGTTATACTTCTGATGCTTGAAACTAAAGGTTTATTTTGTTGCTCAACGTGAAGCTTTGCTATGCACTAGATGAATGCCTAAATGTTAAAGATATTTCGGACAAACTGTGAAATATAAATGATGTTCACTCATCGAAAACATCAATTTGCTCCTACACAAATTCTATAATATTGCGTGGGAAGTATCCAATGTTGCACAGTCAGCTAGCAAAAGTTTACAAAATACAGACTCAACTATCTTTGTTAAACAAGCCAATCAACAACACTGATCTTTGTGCACGAGATTGTGCACAATTCTGCAGACTTTGCATAAAGAGTTAGTTTATATTTATATTACATGATATGAGTCCACTTGTTGATAAGTTACAAAGACAGATTAAATTATAAGTCGAGAATAACAGAGTGACGATTAAAGTCTGGCAAAGTGTAGGCAGTGCATCTGCAGTGACTAGAATTCCCTTGTCCAGCGTGCCGACAGTCTCACTAAGGCCTCCACAGACAGGCACTACCTCCACACCCAGACCACAGACTTCCCATGCCATTTCCTTGTAAACCCCCAATCGCTCAACAACCAGATGCAAAGGACTCATCACCTAATATCATCCTGGACCGGACCAATTGAATCAAATCCCTTGCCAGACTTTCAACTATTTATCATTGTGCACAGAAATGATGAACATCCTATCCACAATACTTCCCACCTTTTCTAAATTAGTATTCCACTGACACCTAATCTATGTCTATCCTTATGCCACAACCACTCCCAATGCTTTGCCACATAGATCATACACCTGTGGAAGACCCAGGTGCAAGACCTGTACGATACACTCGTGCAGCACAACCTACTCCTATCCCATTACAGACTCATCCTATCCCATCGAAGGCAGGACCACCTTTAAAGGAGTCACGTCACACTGCTATAATTTCTGCATAGAATTCTAACCCTCCCACCCATCACTGCTGTTAATCACCCTTCCCCAACCCTTCCTCTTGCCTCCTTTCTTCCCTCGTTCTCTCCACCAGGCACAACCCCTAGCCACGGTCAAGACGCAGAGCTGCAATCCCGGCACAGTGTATTGAAGACCTCTACTAATCTGTGAGTTGTCACCTTTACTCCTAAATTATTTATGTTCTGCCAGAAAATCTGTTATCAAAAATATGATCTAATACTTCAACAACTGGCAAATATATAATTTGATTACAGTGCAATCCCTCATTTTTCATACTTCATGACTTGCCATCAGTTTTTTGTTGTTGGTGACTCCTTTTAGCAAAAGCCAAAATTTCATACTCATATTTAGGTTCTGAGTCAGGGCTTCTTTGCAATACTGTTTCTTACAAACGTCATAATTCGTCAAAACTGTGTAATAAAGATATAAAATAATATAATCCTGGGAGAAATATGAATGTGAATACATACACTTTCTTGTAATGTCCTGGAGCTAAAGGTAGATGGTAAAGACCGTACCCTCTCACAATATCATTTCCAAACAAGTCAAGTCCATAAACACTAATAACTAACTGCGGCCCTGCAAAAAAATATGCAATTACACAGCATTTAGCAATGGAAACGCTGTAGCTGCCAAGTATAAATAAGGAATTATTTACCCACAGCCAAATGGATTCGTGTTTTTAAAAGTAATTTCTAGTGGAAAATTCCAGATACATGTTTGTCTTTCATCCTTGCTTCGTTTTGACAACTGTGAAATGCCTTCTTCAGTTCCCTGGGGTAAAAACAAAAAAAGTACATCATTGCAACAACATAACACTGCATTTAAAATTTAACAGCTCTTCAGCTAATGCTAGATTTCAGCAGTTAATATAATGTAAAACTAATGAAATAACCAAATATAATAGCTGCTATCAAAGGTATGCAATGGGAAGTAAATTGTAACATCAGAAGGGGTGATTTTAGATGATGTTCCAAGCAGCTGTATTAGGAATTAAACAAATTTAGAAATATATAATGATTTCACAAAGTATGCTAATGTTACTGCCATTTAAGTGATCAGCATGATAGGAACTGATAAGACAGAAAATATGTTTAATATAAAAATCTAGAGACAGGAGAAAGATGATGATAAAACATTAATACAAAACCTGTAAGTGCCCCACAATTCTGTTTGTTTGTAACATGATTTTCTGTGGTAATGTTAATGCAGAACAATGTCCATATTACACAGTGATGAATACCTTATTTCATAAAGATTTTAACTGTGGTGTAACATCCAGCAACATTAATAACATTAACAGTAGCTGCAAAAGACATAACACAACACAAAAAGCCGTTCAAAAGAATGATGTTCTGAACAATGCTCTCACAAACATAAAAGAAAGTAGTAACCCACCTGGTGAACTTACTCCTTAGACAAGGTGCTTTGTTATCAAGATAGGTGACACGTCAACTTGTAAAGTACGCCTCCTGACTCAGTACAATATCAGCAGATACTGTCCAGCAACACAAAGTCAGTTTTAAGAAAACCACAAAAGCTTTCAGACTTCAGTAGTAAACACAATGATTTGAAACCCATTGCAAGTATTGGCACATATGATGTTTGCTTTTAGCTAAGCACTGGTATCTACAAAAGGCATTTCATGTTTCACAGCCACTGGCCATGAATCTTTGATCTACACTCGGGAGAAGAGACAAGTATGGTGGTGGTGGTGGAGTGTGTGTGTGTCCCTGATCTGATCTGGGACACTGAAGGCCTTTCTTTTGAGAACCTCCACAGAATTACATTGTTTCTTTTCATGACAACATGTCTATCTTTGGAAAGATGCCCTACTATTGAATGAAGATTACTGGCAGTGTCATGTGGTGACTTCAGAAGTTCTAAGCTCCACTATATTGTGACATCTGCATCAGTCCCACAAGGGCGTTTCCAGTAACCAGACCCTGACCTGGTGACGTGTGTACTGGCCACGAGTCAGTGAGTATATTGTATGCGTCTCAACATACCAAGCTTGGCAGTTGCAGTGAGTGGCACTGCTCCCCACCCTACCAGCTGTGGGGTACACCTACCTAGCTATGGAGTCAATTTTATGCGGACTAAGACAGATCCATTTCATGTGGGCATGTAGTTGGGTTTAATAAACACATATTCTCATTTGCTATATATCATCAAAATGCAACAGACTATGGTGGAGAATGCCACTAAAGACCATGCCCAGTGTTTTTTCTTCTGAGGGAGCCCAATGAACTCTGTTCACTGATAACTGACTGCAGTTGTTTCCACTGGTTTTCAACAGTTTTGCACCCAAAATGGAATCAAACATATTACTGCACCTCCACTTTACCCTCCCTCTGAACAGATGGAAAAACTGTTGACATTCAAGTCCAATGATTGTGCACTGCTTTCCTATTTATCCTTTTACAGTAAACAGTGATCCACAACTGAAGCCAAGCAGAACTAATGCATGGATGCCCTGCTATAATCACTCATTCCTAGATCTATTGCTGCCACTACAACTGTAGGATGTAGTTACACCTCTTAGAGAGGGCAACCTTGTCTGGGCATTCATTTTCAGACATATGCTTGGCTGGATAAATGGCTCTATTACTGCCCAGAAGGGGCACCAACTGGTCCTGGTAGTCACATCTCAAGGGATCCTTTGTAAGCATCAGAATCAGCTCTGTTTGCACTGATCTGGGGCAAGCTCTGCAACTGGATCTGTTACACTGGCAGGGGCAGCCTACCTCGCCCACCTTCAAGGCTAATAACAGCATATGTGGGGCTTATTTCTAAGACAACTCTGGCAACAGCTTTCAGGCTTCTCCAGCTGTCAGATCTGAACCCAGACAATATGCAGGAGACCCCACAGTCTGTGCCAGGTCACATATAGGACCACACCCGCCTCCTAACCAGCAGCCAATTTGGGAGTCTGCACCACTGTTGCCTCCTACCTCTCTGGTGCCAAGCCAAGGGAAGTTCCTCTATCACCTTCAGCAGCTGAATTCACACACCACCCACTGTAGCATGCCACACCTACTTCACCATCCCTTCACACCAGATAAGATGGTTCCAGCCCTATGGCTTGATTCGTGAACGGAAATCTTGTAATCCCATTAGATGTATAAATGAGTCACTCATTATAATTATGCTTACATCCAGTCAGGTCACTAGGTGAGGTATGAAAGGATACAGCTGCTGGTGCTGGGTCACTTAGCAGCAGCTGCAAACTTCCATGGTGTAACATGTTTAGAGCAAGCTCTGCTGTGTACCTACTAACAACAACACTGTTTTTAGAATGAGATTTTCACTCTGCAGCGGAGTGTATGCTGATATGAAACTTCCTGGCAGATTAAAACTGTGTGTCTGACCAAGACTCAAACTCGGGACCTTTGCCCTTCGCGGGCAAATGCTCTAACATCTGAGCTGCCGAAGCACGACTCACGCCCGGTACTCACAGCTTTACTTCTGCCAGTATCTCGTCTCCTAGCTTCCAAACTTAACAGAAGTTCTCTCACGAAAGGCAAAGGTCCCGAGTTCGAGTCTTGGTCGGGCACACAGTTTTAATCTGCCAGGAAGTTTCAACACTGTTTTTTTTTTTTCTGGACTGTGATTTGGATTTTATTGTCACCTACAGACAAAGTTTGGTTAATGTATGGATTTGCGTGCCTAACTAGGGACTGTCTTCGCTCACTGACCTTTGTGTTTCCAGTGAACGAATGGTAGCATATGGATGCACCAAAGATCACTGTTCATGTCTGATTTTTTCCCATTTGAACTTACACACAAACAGTGTTCTTCAGTACTGACATGTCAATTATTCAACAAACATTCAGAGAATGTATTATCATGAGGTTTCTGTGCCAAGTCTTTTGTTTTGTGTGTTTCCAGAAGAGTCAAGAACTGTTACTTTTTGTGATTCAGTTGTAATTTGTGTTTAGTAAAACCTGTGTTGGTGAAGAAGCAAATTTATAGCAGTCGCAGATGAGAGGGAAAAAATACTTCACCAGTTTTTAATGTTATAAACCAGACAATCGTAGTTTTTCAAAATGAGAATAAGGATCACCTGTTTTACATGATCTAAGAAAATAACCTTTTGATTGTATACCTAATGAAATATTGTTCGAGAAGCTTAAATTTTATGGGGCACAAAACACACCAATAAAGTAATTGCTTCATACTTAAGTAACAGAGAACAATATGTCTTGTTGAGTAACAAACATTCTCTGAAGGCAATAGTCGAGATTGTTATTAGTTCTTGGACCATTCTTTTTCATAACTGCAGTGAATGATCTGCCACACCATGTTCCCTATTTTGTATCCTGCTATGCAAACGACAGAAAGATAATTACGACTATCAATACACATTGGTATTACCAGTAAAACAGATGCCACTTGAATCACTAGATGCTATTGTGAAATGGTTCTCCTTCAACAAACTTCTGTGTAAACCACACAAGATAATGAACTCCTGTTATGGCCATATAATGTTATAGATAATTAATGAGACAAACTTTTAGAAGTTCATGTGGACCCAAAGTTGACATCGGAGAACATATCAATCACATTTGCCAAAGAATATAAAAGGTAACATACCTAATGTGGAAATTAAGAAATTAGTCAGTTCTGAATATCCAAGTCTGACAATTTTGGACTGTCCAGTCTCACATTTCTTAGGGATTGACAGTACAGGCTCACTCCTCACATATTACTTATTTGGGGAGGAATATAAAAAGAATACGATAAATGTGTGAGGTTGGCCAAGTGATCACTGTCAACTTCCGTTTAGAACATTTGAAACACTCACAAGTGTGATCTTGTATAAATTGTTAAACTGATTAACTCTGCACTGGCGGCCACCCCCACCTTTCCCGACATTTTGAAAACTGCTTGCTTCAGCAGAATTTTTGTCAGTGTGAAGGCTTTTGTTAGATATCTTTGGCTGACATCTATATCTCTGGCTGAAAACTTCCTTGCATGTGGTTTTATTTGCACTTTGACAACACTAACACACATTATTAGGTGGAAGGTTGAATTCGCAAACCTTTACATGGAAGTCAAGATTTATGAATAATGGGTCATGGAAAAACTGTTTAGGAAACAGAGGTTTTATGGACATCGGTTTACCAACAAAAAAGAGGAAGCAGCTCGGAATGAAGAACATAAGCTTTCAGCTTCAGCATCGAAACTTGCGCAGGAGAATTGTACATGTGCGTGAATGCTGTGATATGGATTACACTGGATTTAGACTTACTGATTTAGAGCTTCTCTGCCAGGCTATAAAGTTTTCATGTTCATGTGTTACTTGTAAAAATACAGAATGCAAATTGTTGTTGAAGAAAGAAGAGTGGGAATAGGTTGGGATTTTAAATCAAATTGTAATTGTGGCTATGAATTTTCATTGTCTTCCTCCACAAACACACTGACACTGGTACCTACGAAAGAAATTTTAGATGAGCATATGCACTGAGATGCTGTGGACAGGGCAGGAAAGGAGGTAATTTATTGCGTGGTTTTCTGATCATGCCTCCACCTCATGAAAGGTTTGAAAAAATAAACAAAGAAATGTTTGATGCTGTACGTGATACTGCCGAAGTTTCTAAGAAGATACTAGTGGAGAAATTGGAGGAAATAAACCAAAAAGAAATAGATTCTGGTGTAGATATTCATGACTGTGAATCTCCTATAAATGTTACTGACCTGTGTGTGTCTGTAGATGGGACCTGGTTGAAAAGGGGTCACACATAACTGTATGGAGTTGCATCTGTTATTGGTATTGACTCAGGTAAAGTTTTAGATGCAGAAATTATGTCTAAACCCTGCCACCAGTGTGCAACAAGGAAAATGCCACACAATGAAGGCAGCGAGAAACTGCCGCAAGAAAAGCATGCAGCAGCATGCTCTAAAAAATATGGTGGCTCAAGTGGGGGCATGGAGGCTGCTGCAGTTGTGCAGATGTTCTCTGGTCTGAGGACCAGTATGGTGTTAGATATACTAAATAACTTGGCGATGGGGACTCCTCTTCAATCTACCTGTAACAGATAAAAATCTGTACAATACAATAGAAAAGTTGGAATGTGTTGGCCACATCCAATAGAGTCTTGGTGGTAGGTGTCGTTGTTTGCTGAAGGAGAAGAAAGGTGAAGTACTTGACAATGGAAAACCACTAGGAGGAAAAGGCAATCTTACTCTGAAAGAAACTGATTCTCTTCAGTTATTTTATGGGAGAGCAATCAGGAAAACACACATAATTTAGAGGCAATGAAGTGTGCTGCGAGGGTAATCTTTTTCCACAAACTGCTCAAACACCAACGCACAATCTGTGTCCAAAAGACAATTCGTGTAAGTTCAACAACAGAAATAAGACACATTCACATAAACACTCATTACCAGAACCTGTTATGAATGCAACTAACCCCACATTCAGGTTTCTTGCAAACCCTGATTTATTGAGGAAGTGTCTTCATGGAAAGACACAAAATGCAAATGAAAGCCTAAGTAATTTAATTTGGATCACATGCTCTAAAGGACATTCTGTGGACTTTAAGTACTCAAAATAGGTATCTATGATACAGTTTTGTGTTACAATAATGGATATAATGGCAGAATTGAAGTGCTCAAGAGAGCTGGCATAGATCCTGGTGTGTTTACAACAAAAGCATTTCACACCATTGACGAGAGTAGGGTCAAGACAGCTAACAGATCAGTGTCTCATCTGCAAATACAAGCCAGGAAAATTCGAAGAGGAGAGAAGAGTGACCTGAAGGATGAGGAGTATTAGTATGGAGGATTTTAAAATTGAGGTAAGATTATTACATGTAGAACTATGAGAAGAAAAAATAACTGTTTGCAATGTGTAGATCTATCCTTGGAACTAAAAAAGATCCTGCAATTACATTCTGATTTTTAGATGGTTGTACGTAGAAGGAAAAGGTTAATTTTGGATGTGGAAATTACCTCTGTTAATAATACAATTTTTACCAAGAACTGTAGTTCAGTGGTCTTATAACCTTCTCAGGACACAGCTCTTTTTGCTTTACACATGCAAAATGTTAGATTTGTACATTAATAAATATGTCTGTAATGATTTTTTAAACAAATGTTTCCTTTTTTGTTACATCCAGCCTTAACATTCAAAACGCATGTTTAAATGTCTGTAATTATGTACATTTGTAATTATGTAGGTCAGTAACTATATATGTCTGTATTTATGTACGAGATGAATCCTACCCTAAAATTTAAAGTCCAGGATAAAATAGCAACAATATAACCAAAACGATACATTGCTACTCACCACACTGTAGTGCACCAACCATATTCGATCAAAAACGTGCAGGGTAAGACGTAGATTGTTGCAGTGCCAGCCACAGGCAGGTACAGGAGTTATGCTTTACAAAACACAACACAGCCATCGCAATGCTGTGAACAGAGCCAGTCTGGCGAGGTATGGAGACAGCTGATACAGCAGTACCTACAAAGGTAGCCATGGAAGAGTGTAGCATATGTACTGCAAGGCACAACCAAGCCTGAGCAAGTGCAGCCTGAAAGCATATAGTCCGATTAAAATTACTTGATAGTCGACGCCTATCGCATGCTGCTACAGCTTTGCCCAATTGGCTGCTGGCTACTGCTCTGTTACTGGTGACACACAAACACTGCAGGTCACTTTGTAACCGCTGTTAATGCATAACGCGGAGCAATGTGGAAGTGGGCATTGTGAGATGCTCCGTCGAGAGGTTATTTTAAGTGACCAATGACTCTAATGTAGCAGAAACCCATCTTGTAGTCCTGAATGTAAACTCATGTTTTAACCTAACCATAACCTTGTGATGTGCAATGTATCCAAGAGAACAGCAGAACTAAAATAATGATTGCTTTGTTCACAGTGATTAAAGCTAACCTTATGAGCAAACTCAATACAGGAAAAAATTCAGTTTCAGCACTAAAAGCAAACTGTAATTTCTCGCCTTCACTGGTTACCTAGAACTATCCCCACACTGGCTACAGGAACTGCTACAATACCACATGATGAGCAGTCATTGTTGGCAGTTGGTTGCAGATTATAGGTGATACAGGCAGATTTCAAATGAAAGAAAGGATGATAAGATGAAATACAAGAGCAAATACGAAAGTCAATACAATGATGAACATGAGACAGCAAAGCATCAGAAATTAAAAATATATATATATATATATTTAAAGCAATTAATTCAATAAAAATAATAATCTAACTCTTTTGATTATATTTATAAATTTAAAAAAAAGATTTGCTACATTTGAGCGTGATTCAAACTTACGACCTCCTACACATCTAAACAAGATGGTGTAAAAAATTGCTGAAACTGATAGCCCATGAAAATAACGGCTTGAAAATTAGACTGCTAAAATGTGTTTGATTTGACAAACATACAGAGTTCGACACAACAGGTTTATAAGCTGCCGATTGCACTAAGTCACAACACTACATTAAGTAGTTATATTTATGACTGTGGTGACTGGTGATCCAGTCACAAATACGAATTGAGGCCTTAAAAAAATTTTGTTTCATGCAATGTTGTGCGAAGCTTGTCCAATTTTAGCCAATCCCTATGATTATGATAACTGTATGTGTGACACTGAATTGTGTCTTTTGTGAAAGTATCCAGTAGTGTTGGGTTAATGCTGATGTGTATTTCATTAGCATCATTATGTGTGGTGTTTTTGTTGTGGTAATCATGTGTGATGAAATACAAAATAAAGGTGCCGGAGGCACGATTCGGGATCCAAACATTTCAAAAAAGAATGCCAGACATAGAATTGGAAATGATCTAGCCAATTATTGTGTCAGTTTGGCAATGGCGAATGGTTTGAGTGGAATGTTGAGTGTTCCAATTGGAGGAAATAAGCTCCAAAATGTGAAGTGCCAACTAACAAGTAATTTTAATCTGACTATAGCCATTTTGTACTAAAGTCACTTGTGCTGTTATCACAGCTCTCCTATCACAGGGCTGTGACACACTGACAGTCATCCAGAATGCTGTTCGTGGACAGCAGTTTGACCGTATGACAGAGCAGTCCGATCTGAAACTATGCGAACTGCCGCTGCCACCACATTGAGCCAGCACCAGCCTGGGAAAGCAGTTTGCTGGCCATCAACATGGGACAGTGGGTCACATGTATTACATCACCTGCTTGCCACATGCTGGACAGCACTGGGGCCACAAGCTGGGCCACGGCGCTTGAGAACGTAGCATGGAGGCTACCAGGACAAGAGTTGTCAAAGACAGAGACAGTTGCATCAGGTGCCACCACTCAGCTAACACTCTGTCTATCAGCACTGCTGGATGACAATACAATGGAGGCCACTACTTCCTGCATAAAACCATGGTGGGTAACTGTAGTAAAGCAATTTGGGGACTTTCTGCTGTTTGACTGGCATCGCACTGTGTCGCCTGCACCCTATCAACTCCAGATCACTTCACTGGTGTCCGAGTAGTTAAGTTGCCTTTTCAGTACAACGTCTGAACCTACAGCCTATGGTGCAGAGAGTCAAGAAATTTAATTGTTGTTGTCATAGTATCTTGGTCATGGAAAATAAGCTTGACTGCCATGCTCTTTGTAAGGCGAATTTTGTTAAAAGTAAGGAACCAGTGAAACTGATGCACTTCACAGGTAATAGGGGTCACAACTGTCTAGCAGCTGTCAGATGTATGAAATGTAACTTGGAAGGATTCAGCACTGTGTGCAGAACCAGTATCAGTAGTGTCTATCACGTGTAATTGTAACGGGCACATGACTATACAGTGCCAAGAATCAAAACGGCTCGTAATTAGACACACGAATTATGTTTAGGTATTTTTCGTTGTGTGTGTTTAGTAATTGTTTGTGTTTCAAAATGAGTGTCAAGATGGGCAAGGCTTTGGTAGAGTCAAGAATCCAAGGAGTATCAGAAGCAGACACTGTATCTCAGACACTAACAGGCAAATACCTGAAACACTCAGGGAATAACCATAACAGGACATGAAGATTATGCCACTGATAATCCCTAACAACGGAGGTTGAGCATTTGGCATAGTTGGCTACCACGTACTTCTCGGGATAACCCTGGAAAGTCATAGTAGGTCCTGCTTCCAACCGAGCTCTGACTGATGGGCTGTTAAGAGCCAGCGCACGAATTGGCCCAGAGCTTTGGTGGAGTGAACTGCTGACATGTTGGCTTGCATTGCCCTATACAGCAGGGGTGCAGAGAAATTTGTGTGAATCCAGTTCCACAAACGTGACATGGAGGGGGAAATAGGTCCCTCACACAGAGGACTTCCGATGGCTTTTGTTGTGCTGTCTGTCATCCATGTTGTGATCGACACAGTCCAGAGAGACAACGCTTTGTACATGTGCAACCCCATCATGCTTCACTGTCTGAGGGGTCACCATTCCACCAATCCCTTTAGGTGAACAGCGGGTATGTGGTGGCAGTAGTGCAACAGACAGTAGCTAATACCGAGTTATGTAGTCTGGTAGAAGCACAGTTGCCACAGTTATATACAGTTGCTCCTTTCTCTGTTAAATCAATTGAAGATGTGCAAGTATTTGTGTTGTACCTTAGGAATTTGGCAAATTTCGAAGGGTGGCCTAATGCAGAACTTTTGAGAGTAGCAAAACTGAGATTAATGGGAGCTTATGTGAATTATACAGATGCTCTCGCAGGAGCTGGAACATTGGAGGAATTTAGAATGGAGTTGGTTTGAAAGTATACAATGTCAAATAGTGTTACATTTTAGGGAACAGTGGGTCATGACAACAAAGAGGCATGTAGAATCACTAAAAAGATTTGCACACAGAATAAGGAAGACCAATGATTGTACATACAATTTGGTGTAGAGTGCTATGATGAATAAAGTAATTTTACGAGAGGTTGAGCAGAGTGCACTGGACACATTTTCAAGAGGGTTGCCTTCAGAAATGTCAGGAAGACTACAGGCAGGGGGTTCAGATTGATTTACACACAGCTGTCAGATCAACAGTAGAATGCGAGGAAACTGACATGTCAGCCAGACTCCAAGCTGGTCAGACAGTTTTTTAAGCCAATAGAAAATGTTATACATGTGGACAGATGGGGCATGTGCGGAAGCAATGTCACCAGCCATGGAACAGTGGAAGTAGAGGCAGAGGTCAGCATAATGATAATGGTAGTTTCAGAGGTACGGGGCCAGGAAAGAGGCAGACATTAAGTGCCAACGAGGACCCAGGCTCACTTGTGGGATTTCCAGTAAAGTTCGATTGGACTGTGTGGTTAGATGAATGCTTGGGAAAAGGGACTGCAAGATGTTGTTAGACATGGGGTGAATGTATTGGCTGCAAGTGGGGATCTATAGGAACATAAGCAATGGAACCATCATGGTATAGATTGCATGGAGCAGGGAATAGAGACGTCACATAACTGGTATCGGTCGACACAGACTTTTGTTTGGGCACTGTCCATTTCAGACAAGGTGTAGAGATTGTGCCAAATGTGAGTTAGGGTTAGGATATCACTCTGAGTTTGGATTCCTTGCATCAGCACTGTGACAAAATCAGTCTTCATCACACATGGTAGAGCTTAATGAAAAAATGTTTAACTTGAGTGAAACCACTCCTAGTGTAGCAATGTTGCAAGGTGATTCTATTGAGTATTATGAAATACTTCAACTGTGAAAATTTACACTACAACTTGATATACACAAATCAATACCTAAGGGTACTGAGAAACTGCTCTGGGTTAGTATTAAGTCTAAACCTCCCGCAGGGATGAAGCATGTTACTTGTGGGAAAGTAGTGTTGTAGGTCCACAGAAGGTCAACGGTGAAAAATGGTACCTGGATTTGCTCATGATTTCAGTGTCAAGGATATGAGGTTAACTAAAGGATTGTTGATCGCTAACATGGACATCCAGGAGCAGGAACAATGAGGCACGACGGGGTGTTGGCCATGGAAAATCACCAAATGTCAATGAAACTGCATTACAAGGGAATGTGAAGCACCTAAGTAGAGTGATAAAGGACACACAGAACAATTACCACTGGAATTTAGGGATTTGTTTTTTCCTAAAGGGCCATTGCCAGTGATGTATATTATGCAGCACCAAATACCACTGAGTGAGGTGGCAAAGTAGTTAGCACAATGGACTTGCATTCGGGAGGCCAATGGTTCAAACCCGTGTCTTCAAACCCACCTCCGGCCATCCTGATTTAGGTTTTGGTGCTTTTCCTAAATCACTTTGGGCAAATGCTGGGACAGTTCATCTGAAAGGGCATAGACAACTTTGTTCCCCATCCATCCCTGCTTCAATGGGACTAATGGCCTCACTGTTTGGTTCTCTCTCTCGAATCAACCAACCAACCACACACCAATAGGAAATGAATCACCGATTTCCTGTTAACTATACAGAGTTCTAAGGTCCTTGCAGCCAATTCTGAAGGAACTCATCAATCACCAGCTGAACAATGGGATCACTGAGAAAAGAAATAACCCATGGGAGGGCCAGAGTTTTCATTGCACCCAGGAAATCATTGGATGGATTAAAAAGGTATAGGCTTTGTTGTGACTGTAGACACCTGAATGCCAAGGCTACAATGAATGTCTATCCTTTGCCAAACATTCTGGAAACCATAGACTATGGGCCAGTGCAATTATTTTTCAAGGATGGAGCATCAGTTAGAAGTCACTTCAGAGGACCAGCCAAATACAGCATTTTCTTCGCCATTCAGGAGGATGCTTTTTGGCTTGAAGAACACAGCTGCAACTTTTCAGAGATTGTTGGGCAGAGTTCCCAGGGGATTGAAACCACATCCATTCATGGTGTATCTTCATGATACAATCATCTTTGCAAGTGATACGGAGCAGCACATAAAATGCCTAAGTAAAGTATGCCTAAGATTGAGAGCCGTCAGTTTCACATTGTGTACAGAGAGGTGCAATTTTTTGTTGAAAGAGGTGGCATATTTTGGTCATATAATTAGTAATAATGAGGTTAGGTCAGACCTGAGGTTGGTTAACGCCATATTTGAATTTTCCATACCTCAATCAGTGAAGGAACTACAATCATTCCTTGAAGTCGTGAACTGTTAACCACAGG
Organism: Schistocerca gregaria; assembly: GCF_023897955.1. Lineage (NCBI taxonomy): Eukaryota > Metazoa > Arthropoda > Insecta > Orthoptera > Acrididae > Schistocerca > Schistocerca gregaria. Next base: position 91,940,873 of record NC_064924.1, on the reverse strand, counting down.
TTCAAGAAAGGATTCGCAGATGTTGCCACACCACTGACACAATTACAAAAGAAAGGTTCAGACTTTGTTTCATCCGAGGATTGTCAACATGATTTTGAGAAACTGAAGTTAGCTTTAACAGTGAGTCTGAACTTGGTATTTCCAAGGAGTTACTCCACAATGGAAAAGGATTGTTGAGCTTTATCTGCAGAATCGCTTTTTTCAAGTACAGTCTCTATGGAAAAAAAGTTTTTAGTGATAATGGATCAAGCAGCACTGAAATGGTTAATGAAGTTGGAGGACCCATCTAGTAGGTTGACACAAATACCAGTACTGGCTATTGAGTGAGTTTGATTTTTGAGGGCATACATGAACCTGGGAAAAAATGTATGTAGGAAAGCAGTAGTGTTGTGAATAAGTGGGAATGAACTTAAGGAATGGCAGAGAGTACAAAAGAAGGATGGCAGACGCAAGCTGTTAAGTAAGCGGTCTCAGTTTTGTATACACAACGGTTTGCGGTGCAGAGAAACTAAGCTGGGAACATGAGTGATGGTGCCAGCAAAGCTGACAGATAAAGTACTTCAGGAGATGCATGATCACATGTTACCAGGTCATGAGGGATGTACACCCACCAGCAAGAGACTGGCGGAGTGATACTGGTGGAAGAACAGAAATTCGGACATGGACCAGTATGTAGGGATTGCGTACACATGGTCTAGAACTCTCCAAAGTCTTTGTTATATGTAGAGGACTTGTACATCCATTTGTGCAAGACATGTTAGCAAAACCTCTGAAACTGCGGTTTCCAACCTTGAGGGGCAAGTGCAGATGGAGAAATTTGGAGGTACTGATTCGTTGAGATGTATGTGGTGTTTCACCTAGTGGAAATTACATATAATTATAGCTCCACTCATGACAGTGCTGCCATACCATGTGTTGCTGGAGGAGTTTCAGCTGTTTCTTTAATTTTGTCCACATCCACTTCTGTTAAAATGAATGATATACGTCGTTTGATTCATAAGCAATTTCCTGTTGGACATTATATGAGCAAGTGGAAAAAAAATGCTTGGAAGACTAACTGGGTCAAAAGACTGGAAAGTATGACTTCAACCAGCAGAAAGTAATAACTATAAATTAAGGTACTTTGTGCAACTGTGACTTTTACATTAGTGACAGTAGCATTTCACGTGAAAAACACATGAAAGAGAAAAGAGACATACAGCATTGGTTCATTCAATAGTTTCAAAGCGACAAAACAAATTACTTTTTGCTGTAGTAAAAGCAGTGCCAGCATAGTCACAAGTTTCTTCTGAAAAGAATTTGAATGACAGTAAAGAACTGCCATCACTTGCTCCTAACACAAATTACAGAACTTCAGTTGAAGAGAATTCCAAAACAAATTCATTGAACAATTTTTTAGTTACTGATGAATAGTAAAATCTAAAATTATGTGGGCTATGAATAAAGTCATGCCTCATCTTCAATAAGAAGTTCTGGAAACATGACACAGATATTCTAAATTATAAACCAGTTATCCAAAGATAAGTTGTCATATGTAATTAGTTATGGACTTGGCTCTCATTTTCAGAATCTCCCAGCTAAAAACAGTCAAAGGAGTTGGACTGTTGTGTGTGTTATGTGATGAGAGTTTGAGCAAAATTGTCCAAAAGGAGCAGATGGATTTGACGATTTGTTTCTGGGATGAACAAACTGAGTCTGTATCTACAAGATATTTAATACTATGTTTTTTAACTGTCACATCCTCTGATACACAGTCAAGTTTCTTGGAGGGTCTGAATAGTTTGAATTTGTCAGCTAAGAATATAATTCACATTTTGAAGGGTGGGCCAAATGTGAACTTGAAAATATTGTATGATTTACCAGCAGGTCTAAATAATGAAGAAAATAATCAACCACAAATGTTTCATTGTAACACTTGCTCACTTAATGTAGTGAATGGAGCTTTAAAAACAGTTCATAATAGAAGTACTGGAATGTCCATGAATTTCTTAGGGAGATCTACAATGTAGGAAAAGATAGATGTTACTTACCATAAAGATAACAAAATGGGTCTGAGCACTATGGGACTCAACTGCTGTGGTTATTAGTCCCCTAGAACTTAGAACTACTTAAACCTAACTAACCTAAGGACATCACACACATCCATGCCTGAGGCAGGATTCGAACCCGCAACTGTAGCAGTCGCACGTTTCCGGACTGCGCGCATATAACCGCGAGACCACCGCGGCCGGCCCATAAAGATAACATGTCAAGTTGCAACTAGGCACAATTAAAAGGCACTTACAGACAAGCTTTCAGCCACAGCCTTCGTTGGAAAAACAGAAACAGAGAAACAAACACCATTCATTCACACAAGCACACAGACCTCTTGCACACAACTGCCAATTCTGGCAGCTCGGGCCACAGTGCAACTATCACATGGGGTGGTAGCACCCATCTGAAGGTGGTGATGAAGGGGAAGAAGTAATAGCAGTGTACAGGTGGGGGAAGAGGTGCACTGTCCGGTGGAGTGTGCAGAGACCAGAATGCCAACAGATGCAGCGTCAGAAGTTGAGGGGATGGGAAGTGGGGAAAGTGGAGTGAAAAAGGAGAGGAGCAGGGAAAGATGGGCAGGTGCATTGGCAGAGGGTAGCAAATGAAGACTGTAGGAGACAGGAACGGGAAAGAGGTGATAGGACAAAGAAGGTGGAAACTGTTGGGTAGAGGCTTTGGGGGCAGTATGTTCCCATAGGACGAGACCGGGATAATTACAGGAGCAGAGAATGTGTTGTAAGAATAACTTCCATCTGCACAGCTCAGAAAATCTGCTGGTGGAGGGAAGTATCCAGATGGCTTGGGCAGTGAAGCAGCCGTTGAAATCAAGGGTGTTATGTTCAGCTACATGTTGTGCCACAAGATGATCTACTTTGCTCTTGGCTACAGTTTGGCTGTAGCCGTTTATTATGGTAGGCATCTGGTTGGTAATCGTACCAATATATAACGCTGTGCAATGATTGCAGCAGAGCTGGTAAATAACATGGCAGCTTTCACAGGTGGCCCGGCACCTGATGGGGTAGGATAAACCTGTGACAGGACTGAAATAGAAAGAGCTGGGTGGGTGGCTGGTTGATTGGGGGGGGGGGGGGGGGGGGACCAAACTGCGAGGTTATCGGTCTCATCAGATTAGAGAAAGATGGGGAAGGAAGTTGGCTGTGCCCTTTGAAAGGAACCATTCTGGAATTTGCCTGAAACGATTTAGGGAAATCACGAAAAAGCTAAATCAGGATGGCTGGAGGCAGGATTGAACTGTCGTCCTCCCCAATGGGAGTCCAGGGTGCTGGGTGGGTGGATTAGGCAGGTCTTGCACCTAGGTGTTCCACAAGCAAATGATCCTTGTGGCAAGGTGGGATTGTGAGTGGCACAGGTATGGACTAGGAAATAGGGCAGGTTGGGTGGGGTGACAGAAGACCACTTTAGGAGAGGTGGGAAGGATTTTTGATAGGATGTCCCTTATTTCAGGGCCTGGGGACAGGTAATCAAAGCCCTGTCAAAGAATGTGGTTCAGTTGTTCCAGTTCGGGATGGTATGGGGTGATGAAGAGGGTACTTCTTTGTGATTGGTTGTTAGTGGTGGTGTTGGGAGGACTGGGGGTGTGAGGGGAAATGGCATGGGAGATTTATTTGAGGACTTGGCCTGGGGATAGTACCTTTCTATAAAGGCCTTGGTGAGACACTCAGCATACTGAGCAAGGGAGTTCTTGTAACTGCGGATCAGCTGTCCCCGGGTAGCCAGGCCATTATGAGGGATTTTTTAGTGTGAAAGGAATGACAGCTGTCAAAATGCAGGTACTGTTGGTGTTTCGTGGGTTTAATGTGGACAGAGATATGGACAGAGTCTATAGGGGAGGTGGTCAACGTGTAGGAATATGGCACTGCTCCCATAATTACCCTAGTGTCAAGCTACAGTAACATACTGCCCCCACACCCTCCACCCAACAGTTTCCACCTATCACCTCCTCCCCATTCCCATCCTCTACACTTTTTGTCACCATTTGCCAACACACCCGCCCATCTTTCCTTGTTCTTCCCCTTTTTCACTCTGTTTTCCTTACCTCCTTGCCTCACAACCTCCTGATTACTGTGCCTGTTGGCATTCTAGGCCTTGCACACTCCACCAGACAGTGCTCTTCTTCTGTCACCTATACACTGGTACCCCTTCTTCTTCCCTGCCCTCTCCAAATAGTGGCAGACTGCTGCTACCATACCATGTGACAGCTGCACTGTGGTATGAATTGCCTGAGTTGACAGTCACGTGTGCGTGCGGTGTGCTTGCTAGTGTAAATGAAGTGTGTGCATTTCTCTGTTTATGTGTTTTCCAATGAAGGCCATGGCCGTACACTTATATGTAACTCTCTTCTTAATTGTACCGGTCTGCAACTTTTCTTTACAGTAAGTAGCAATCTGTCTTTTCCTACATTGTTGATATTCCTACCTGGAGGTTCCGTATCACTGCCCATTCTTTCTTTCCTTTCCTGTTTCCCCTCCACCACACTCCAAACCACAGCTACTGCCGAACCACAGCGTATCTGCATAAAACACAGACTTCATGACTGCCTGGATTGTTGATGCAGCATTTGATGTCCCATCCCCGTCCCGACGTACTTCAGCACTTATTTTCCTCACCTGCTCATGCCAAATGAATTTGGATCCTCGACTTAACCCATCCTCCTCAACCTCTTTTTCCTTATCTCAACACACACACAAACACACCCCCATACCTCATCCATTCCTTTTCTTCCATGTTTCTGTACGTCTTTAATATATTTGTCCACATTTTTATGTAGTTTCACGCATTTTTGTGCATATTTTTATGTACTGGTGCATGTTTTTGCCTGTCTATACATATTTTTATATGTCTTTTCTTTTATCCAGCTCCTCTCACAACCATCAACTATTTTGTCCATTTCATGTCATTCCTGTTTCCTTTACACCATTCCTGCCACCATGAACCCCTGCTCCACCTTTCTGCACCACATGATAAAAGTACCCCTTTCTATGGCTGAAATCCAATCCCACACCCTATTTCCTAAATGCTGCCTAAGTCATGGCATCCCCACAAATAGCCTAACCATAAAATTTCCTTTCCCTGGATCCCACCCCTCCTTTCACAAAGCCCCCCCCCCCTCCTTTTCTTTTAAGATTCCATCAATCATTGGCCCCCAAACCCCCAATCCTCCCAAGACCCCTAACAAATAGTGAAAAAGAAGTCTCCCCCCTAGTCATCCAATATCACCCCAGACTAGAACTGAACCACATTCTTTGATTATCTGTCATAGGTCCCTGAAATGAGGGACATCTTACCCCAGATCCTTTCCATCCCTCCTAAAGAGGTGGTCCATCACCCATCCAACCTGCACATCATCCTGGTCCATCCCTATACCACTCCCAATCCCTGCCCAATCTGCCTACCCAGCACTTACTATTCAAGTCTTGTCACAGGTTTATCCTACCTCATTTGGGGGTGGGGCACCTGTGAAAGCAGCCACGTCATTTATCAGCTCTGTTGCAATCATTATACAGCTTTTTATATTCGTATGACTACCAACAAGCTTTCTGTCAGGATGAATGCCACTGCCAAACTTTGTGTCGATAGGCCTAACTGGCGTTATTTGTGACAGTCCTTTTGTTGTGCCTATCTGTGACTCAGCATCTTCGCTATATGATGAGTAGCAACTTTTCTTTTCATAATATTGTAATCGTAAGTCCGTATCTAAAAACTGCTGAGAGTGATTCTGATAGTTGCACACCACAGCGAAATGCTGGAGTTGGCGGTCAAGTGTGCATGAAGTGTAGTTGCGTGTGTGAATGAATAGTGTTTGTCCTCTTTTACTGATGAACGCTGTCGCTGAAAGCCGTATGTAGGTGGCATTTAATTTTGCCTGTCTGTAACTTAACTTGTCTTATTTATGGTAAGCTGTCTTTTCCTACATTATTGATATTCTTACCTGGAGTTTCCACTGTTTAGTTGCTGAAAAGAATCTTTTAAAATGAAATATGGTCACAGGTGACTCACATTTATTACCTGAAGATGTGCATAGCTCCATTTTGAGAAGTTCTCGACTGACAATTGCATTGGAAGAATTTTTGAGGGGGCGGGAGGGGAGAAAGAAACGTGACCCCATCAATAGCTGACATAGTGCAGAGAAAGTAGTTCAAATTTTGTGAATATTCTGAAAAATAACTGAAACAATTCAATTCCAAGAAGGACAAACATTATCACTTTCTAATGAATTCACTGCAAAATGTGAACCATGATTTCATCAGGTTCGTGTAGAAGGTGTTCTGCATGTTGAAAGTGTCTTTTCTGTTAACAAAGAAGTTACAGCTGAAAACTAAGTAGTAGAGAAAATTGCTGCAGAAACACATGTATAGAATGCAATGCAACTGTTACATGGTTTACTTAACAGCGAGAAACAACAGAAGTGGACATCACAAAATCTCCCTCTTTGTATCAAGTTTTGCGGCAGCTAGTGCCATTGCAGGAACCCTCGTCCTTGTCTTTTGACGCATTGTGTTCATTGATGTCTTCATATTATCGCCGCCGCACGCATGTTGTGGCGGCTAGGGCCGAGTTCTGTCAATGCATGAAACAGTCCCGTCAGTCTTACCTCCCTGATAGGGAGGTCCGGCAACGGGCCCTGCAGTTGGAAGACCCTTCCCTTGAGGAAGTCCTTTCCATTGCTCAATCGTATGAAGTCTCTCACGCTGCAGGTCAACAGTGGGAAGCGTGGTGCGACATCGCAGCGGTTCAGGCGGCACGGCCGCGTCCACTGCGTCCGGCCGTTACGGCTGCTCCCGCACGGCGCGTAAACAGAGTTCCGCCTGCCGGCCCCTGCTACCGTCCTGTGGCTCGTGCTATATACATCATGATCGGTCAGAGTGCCCCCAGCGTTGGGCCATTTGTCGCAAATGTAATAAAAATGGACTCATTGCTAAAGTTTGCCGCTCAGCCTCAAAAGAATCGAAGGAAGAGGGTACAGAGGACATGGACGTTGACATTCAGGAAGTTTCATCGGGCCAGGTTCCCGACGCATCGGCACACAAACTCTTTATCGACGTGTCGGTTCGGCCGCGCCGATTACAACTGCAAGTAGATACGGGCGCGGCAGTTTCTTTGTTGAATGCACAAACTTACTCCGACCTTGGGTCGCCCCGTTGGCGCCAGTTTACCGGCGTCTCCGCAGTTATGGTAAACAGTTCATTCCCCTACCGGGTCAATTCACTACCAACGTGGCTTACAAATCAGTCACTCGGCCTATTACTTTTATTGTTGTCAGTGATGCGAGCTCCGCTAACCTTTTCCGCTTGGATGCCTTTCAAGCATTCGGTTTTTCTATCGCTGACACCATACAGTTGGTCGGTCTCCGAAGGCGTTCCCTATCAATCATTGGAATCTTTGATCTCTGACTTTTCGAATATCTTTGAGGAGGGCCTGTGGCGTGTTTCAGACTTTGAAGCTCACTTAACGTTGAAGACGTCGGCTCACCAGCGTTTTCTACGCGCGAGGCAGATCCCCTTGGCTCTCCGCACTCAGGTACAAGAAGAGCTGGACCGGCTGATAGCCCTCGGGTTCGTTCTCCCCATTTCTTCTAGTGGGTGGGCTTCGCCCCTCGTTGTTGTCAGGAAACCCTCGGGAAAATAATGTCTTTGTGGCGATTTCAAGGCCACCATTAATTCTCAATTGGTGGTAGACACCTATCCTTTGCCTCGTGCTGATGAATTGTTCTTCTCCAATGCGGGAGGCCAATATTTTTCGAAAATCGATCTTTCGGAGGCTTACCATCAGATACCACTTAATGAAGACTCCAAATGGCTGGCGGTCAACAACACCTCGTTTGGCCTTTACCAATACCAGCGGTTGGCCTTCAGAATATCCAGTGCCCCGGCGATATTTCAGCGTTATCTTGAGCACGTCACGTCGACAATCCCTCATTGTATTAATTACCTGGACAGCATAATTGTCACAGGCCGCAGCCCGAAGGAGCACTTGCACAACCTTCGCACGCTCTTTCTCAAATTCAGGTCCTTGGGCTTGCGTTGCAACCTGCGTAAGTCAAACTTCTTCCAACCGCCCATTGAATATGTGGGATACACCATATCTCAGCACGGCGTCCAGCCGCTAGGAAGTTTGGCCCAAGGTATCGTCAACCTTCTGCGGCCCGCTTCGCTGAAAGAGTTACAAGCTTTTTTAGGCAAGATTGCCTATTACTACTGGTTCATTCCCTGGGCTTCCACCATAGTCTGCCCCCTGTACTGCCTTCTGTGCAAGGGTGTTCCTTTTGATTGGTCGCCTGCATGCGAGCGAGGGTTCACCTCGTTGAAGCGCCTCCTCACATCAGCGCCTTGTTTGGGTACTTTTGACCCCATAAGCCATTGGTCCTGGCTACAGATGCTTCGCAGTATGGGGTGGGGGTGGTCCTGTCCCATCGCAACGCGGATGGTTCCGAGCAGCCACTGGCGTTTGCCTCTAAAACTCTTAGTCCCGTGCAGGCCCATTACTCCCAGGTGGAAAGAGGCTTTGTCCATTGTCTACGCTGTTGCCAAGTTTCACCATTTCTTCTATGGCACGAAGTTTCAGTTAATCACTGACCATAAGCTGTTAATATCGATATTTGGCCCTGCCTCTCAAATTCCAGATAGGGCGGCCCGCAGGCTATAGCACTGGGCCTAGTTCCTCTTTAAGTACCATTATGACATTAATTCACGCCCTACCAGACAGCATGCCAACGCAGATGCTCCTTCTGTCTTTCTGTGGGCTCAGACCTTAAGTTCGATCGAGAAGAAATTAGGTGTTTTCATTTGGATGTGGTGCCCCACCAAGCGGTTGATGGCTTCCCGATCACTAGTTCTCGAGTTGCCAGGGAAACGACAGCTGAGCCGGTTCTCCGGCAAGTCGTTCGCCTCATTCAGCAGGGGTGGTGATCCAGCCTCCAGGCTGGGCCTCGGACCCTCTTCATAATTATTTTGTTCTACGAGACCACCTCTCCATCTTGGAAGGAGTTCTTCTTCTGGCTACCGATGATACAGCTCCTCGTGTGGTTGTTCCTGCAAGTTTGTGAAGGGAAGTTCTGACATTATTACATGAGGGGCACTGGGGTGTTTCCCGTACTAAAACCTTGGCTCGCAGACATGTGCACTGGCCCAGTATTGACATAGAAATTGAGCGCTTGGTGGCCTCCTGTTCCCAGTGTGATAGCCAACAGGCATCTCCAAGGTCAGCGTTCTCGTCATGGCCGCCTGCAACCCAGGCATGGGAACGTGTTCACATCGATTTTGAGGGCCACTTTCAATGGCGTTTGGCTCATTGTCTTTGATTCTTATTCCCGATTGCCATATGTGGTTTGCTGCTCCTCAACCACTTCAGAAGTTGCAATCCAGGCACTAACAAAAATCTTTTCTGTGGAAGGTCTGCCAGTCAGCCTGGTCTCGGACAATGGGCCTCAGTTTATTGCGCAGACCTTCCAGGATTTTTGTAGGCTCTTAGGTTTTTGGCATGTTTGCTCTCCCCCCTTTCATCCACAATCCAATGGAGAAGACGAGTGTTTGGTGCGCACATTTAAGATGCAGATTATAACATTTCAGCTCCTCAACACCAAATTAAAACGTTGCATTAGGAGGTGTCTGCTTCGTGCAAAAGGTCTTGAGTTCATATTGGCGACAACAAGTAATTCTTCATTACAGACGTTTATTTACAAACAGAACTGACAGACTTCACAGACTCAACAACTGACTCTCCGAGCTAACCGCACTGCATATCCGAACTGGCAACTGACAACTCCTAGGTGTATTAATATCTTTCCAAACAATGAGAGTCTTTGACAATGTTTTGTTTACAATACGATAGCAATTCACGACTTAAAACTAAATTAGACATTACAGAATTTTAGTACAGATTAAAGTAAGTAAAAGGATCAGTACATATAAATTCTTACAAGCATAATTTCCAAATAGATTTTATAACATTTTTCTACCAGCTTCTGGATAACCTTCACCAGATTTGTACCGATGTTTCCAGAAATATCTTGACATTTGATTCTGGTTATTTCTTGAGTGATTTAGAACAACTATTTATATGTAAAATGATTTAAATCGTGTTTCAAAACGTAAATAAATCTTTTTTAGCAATATTTCTTGATACAAATCGTCTTTCGAAATTAGGTTATGAAACAGTTTTCACAAGTTTTCGTATTTTTGCGATCATAATATAGAATTTCTCCATAGTAAGTTCCAGAAGTGTGCATTAAACGTTCATTTTCAGACTTTCTCTTTAGCTGGTGAGTTTTTAAAAGTATCTTGTCCACATTATACTAAATAATTTAGCTCAAAACTGATATTTTATACAATTAATCAGAGCTACAGCAAACAGTGAGTCTTTCTTTTACAAAATGAAATATAATTACAAAATTGAATGAAAATAGGTTACTAAGACTAATATATATTTACATTAATTCTATTTTTGTTCTTCCTGTGCAAAATGTCCTAATATTGACACAGTACAATATTTAAACATCACCAAAGTTTCCCTTTACATTTTGCATATCTGTATCGACATCCCCTAAATGTCTACAGTATCGAATACTTCAATATGTCCCAATATGTCCTGTAATGTTACAAGATGAAAAAGTATGTGCACGAATTTCCTGCAGAGGAGGTGTTGACGTTTCTCTTGACGGCATTCTGGACCACACCAATGGGAGAACGCAGCCCCGCAGAGCTCCTCCACAGGCGCCAACCTATGACTCTGCTGCACCTCCTCTGGCCTGGTCCTCGCCAGTCTTCACAGAACGGAGTACCCGGTTTCTCAGGAGACTGGTTCACCTGTGGTCATCCCTTCCCCATCGTCCCTGCCACTGGGTCTTGCCCCTCCTGAGTTGGATCAGGGTCCAGTGTTCGATGGCTTGTCTCCCGTTCTGTCCCAGGCTCCAGTGGTGGGACGACGGGGGCCTCTTCGTGTGGGTCACTCCCAGCCGTATTCAAAGGTTCCGGCTCGAGGGTTGGCCGATCCTCTTGACTCCAGCCTTCTGATTGACGTGGAGGTCATCGCTCCTGCACGACGCTCCACCTTCCGACGCAGTGGATCACAGTGGCTTCACCCCCAGATGGAGATGGAGGAGGAGCGCAGTAGCCATCAGAAGATCGCTGAAGGTGCACATCGGCACGGCGCGTCACGCGCAGTAGTTGCCGCAAGTAAAGTCCCGTCCACCAGAGGGCACACGAGAATTTGGCCATGCCCTCTGCCAGAGGAACAACAGCAGCTCAGGCAGCACGGGTGTAACAGATCCGAGATGATCAATACTCTCTACAAACTAACTATGATCGTTCCCACGTCTAGAGAACAGGCAGACGTGTGTCCAACACACCACAATCCATATTCCCTCAACTAAATAAAGGCATCAAATGTGCAGAAGCAGTCGACCTAACAATTAACATGGGAGGGAATAATGCTCCAACGCAAACGCGCCACCTCCTCAAAGTTAGACTTGATCACGAAAACAGTCCAGGACATACTTAGTTCGCTATTCGGTCGTGTAGAACATGGTAAAGTTAACTATCATACATTTCTACACTCCAACAGGCCTCTGCATTCGGAAGACAGCTACCATTAACGTGAGAACGCGAATCAATACCACCACAGACTTTGCATACACGAAGACATTCTAGAAAACGCCTCACATATTTCTTCTATCACTATACTTACAATTAAATCTTACCATCTAGGTCTCAGCTGAACGATATTCGGCAATGAGCAAAGTATTGGAAATACACTCTGTTGAATGCTGTGGCTCTGAAAATAACTGTATCTTCCTCAGCACTAGACATACTCTTCCCTTCACTATCACAGTACCCCAAGTCAAATCCACACACACCCTACAACAGCATATACACGTTTCCTTTTCACAAATAGATATACTTTATAAACCTGATCCTCAAATCCGGACATATCACACACCCACCCAATGAATTTTGAAAGTCATTCGGCTACGGAACGCAGTAAGTCACCGGTATTTGCAACTCCCTCACACCGCTGGATATTTATCCAGTATGTGTAACGTATTCTGTCTCGATACTATGTCAGATGTTCCGTTATATATCCACTGAGGTAAAGGCTATGACTCATTGAGGAAGATCACCTTTCTCGAACCTATCTGCTACTGTAAAAATCCAACATGGTCTTAGTCAGTCCGTACACATCTTGCAACAACTTTGCACATGTGATCATACCATTTTAAGTCGGGGACTGAGCAGAAGTCGGACAAAGCCATATCCACCACCTTCTGCAGCCCGTGTAGAAACAGAACGAACTGAGTTACTGCGACAGGACCGTGGTTTGACCATCCGGCGGAAATGCGCACATTGTGTTGCGTCCCCAAACTACATACAAGTACTACAGATACACATCCATTCAAGTCAACAAGCCCAACATCCTGTCATCGTCATTCTCTAGCACCCCCAGCAGACAAAGATTAACAACTATAGAAGCTCAAATAACCTCATCCGATTCAGAACTCACATAGACGCCACTAGGAGAATAATTGTATCCCACGTACTATACTGTAAATCGCAAGAAACGCCCACTGTGGCCCTGTTTACTTGTTTGAAACACTTTTTTCTAACGCGGTTTGTACACTGCCAAACATTTCTTTTTTCTGCCACGACTTTCTAAACTGGCATTAAGACTCTATAATCCACGACCTCTCAAAGATTACTAGACATCTCATTATGTAAATCATGTTCTTACCGCAGATAGCATAACACTGAATTATTTGCCGCACAGTCTAAGGCGCTGGATCCAGCAGACGTTCGAGTCCTCCCTCGGGCATGGGTGTGTGTGTGTGTCTGTCCTTAGGATAATTTGGGTTAAGTAGTGTGTAAGCTTAGGGACTGATGACCTGTGAGGTGTCAGGCAAATCCAAAACCTTCCATGAAAACCCTGACGTGATAAGCAAATCCAGTAGTATGTCACATAGCTCCGAATAAATCGTGACAATAAGTTAACCAAAGTAATACGAGTAACGAGTGAGCAAATGCAATACCACAGACTAACACAAGAATGCCTAAATGCATGTCATACCTTCCCATATGAGACAGACGCAGTTCCGAGGGGAGAAACAGAAGCAGAAAGCAGAACCGTGTTAATATAGAAGGCCCTACGATAAGCGACGGACTGGACACCCACGTCGCCAGCTAACCACTAGGACAACACCAGCTGCAAGTTTTAGTGTGAGACATTTTCGCGTCCCTGTTACGTTGCAAACTTTAAAAACATTGCCCCACCACGAAAAGTATAACGTTTCTCATTGGACAGATAGAATTTTTGTAGGCGGAGCTTAAGGTTAACATTGAGACCCTGATTGGTCAGATGAAAACACAGCCAGGTAGTTTTTTTTTTTTTTTTTTTTTTTTTTTAAACCAACTTCGGTAAATGGTAGTAAGGAGAAGTTAGTTAGTTCCGAAACGGCGAGCTGGATGGCTGCTGCGCCGGCCGCCGCACACTGACGAACACCGATAAGGTAATGAACGCACACGATGCCGCATAACAGCGCATAAATCTTCACTCAGAACTGCAGAAGTCTCATCTGTTACACCCCCTTCTTGCGTAATACTAGTGTCGATCGTCAATTAAAGCTCATGGTGTTCACATTTGCCACTTGAAGTAAAAATCTGAAACGCGATCATTTTTCTGTTATATAGTTGTTGAGAAGCCACATCAGCCACTGTAATTTACGACAAGTTAGATAAGTAATTAAAGATAATTGAGGGTCACTGTAGACCATTTTGATAGTTTTCTCTTTTGTGAAACTTAATTTAAACCTAGATTATAGATGTGATATGGCATAGGTCATCCTTCGATCCATTGTAGAACTTGGAAACCCATTCAGGGAATATTCGTTCACATTTTTGTTGAACGCGGTTGGTTTTTACCATCCTATATTAAAACACTTCCTTTTATCAATAGTGCAATTTATCAACAATGTTTTGTGAGTAGAATAAAATTTCCAATGGTAAACTTAACTGCTTTTTCGACGTTATTTTACCAGCTAACTAAAAATAGGAAAGCCTTGAACCCCTTCCACTAAATTTAGTTAGTATTAAGATTCTTTTACAGAGAGTGCAGTGGAACTGACGCTGAAATTATTAAGTATTTGGTTATATCATCGCTAGTCTCACTGAAATCTTCTGAATTCTAAATGTCATGTGTGGTCTGGCGTCTCCTTACCAGCAACAGGTTCCAGGTTCAAACTAGTCAATTCCCTAAAAAACACGCTCAGAGCGTCGTTGCGCGAAAGTGGTAGGGAGACACGATATTGAACAAACAGACACCACCCAGAATGTTAGAGACCTTAGCAGTTAAGCCTCATAAGATGTCACATACACTTGAAGGATTATTTTTAAATAACACACACTTACAACTTAAGGAAAGTAGAAGAGTTTGGCAGCGTTGTCGGGGGTTTCCAAACTACCGTGCGAAAGTCTTTCATGAACTCTACATTTAGGTTCATATGTCGCCGCGACGGAACAGATGATGTCTCGGCCTTCTATTTCGAGTTATTGATAATTTTGCACTCATGTACGCGATCGCTGTTTAGCTGCTAGCAACCCCCAGAAGTTGTCTCCCACCCACAAAACTTCTCCCCCAACTCAAACAAGCTATGTCACTCAATTATTACGTGGTAATCGATGCGTGGATGTGATGACAAAGACACCTTCAATGTACTGTAATATTAAGCAACAGACTTGATAGTGCGAAGAATTTGCACTAAGTTCAGCACCGGCCACTGATGTGACAGCATGCCGCCCCCCCCCCCCCCCCTCCAATTTCAGTATCACAGCTAAACCGCCCCATTTATATCACTTTGCGAGTATGATTGCGAATGTGGGTAGATTACTGTGCAGTGCGTCCATTCATTGTTAATTCTCGAATACATACATGATCAAAGTACATCAGACAACGCTCTACATATTTGTAAAACTTCGCGCATAGTATTTAGTTTACGATCTATCTCTTTCAGCGTATGGGAGTCACAGAGTACACTCTTAGGGTAAAAGAACAACCTCAAACAGTCTTTGACCTACACACCCTGCAGCACCTCTAGAGAATTAATCTCCAAGCGATCAGAAGAAGAGTACTACACTCCACATCTCTTGAATGAATATAACTCTCCAAGCCCCAACCCATCCAAGTGCACGAAATTTCCCGAGATGTTACCATGTCGAGAAGCTTAGCACTCCTTATCAATGTATAGTAACAGATTTCAAAGCGCCGTAATGTAGTAGCATACAGTTAAGAAGAACAAGACAAGACTTATTTTTATACTCGATGGAGTTCGAGACGAATTGAGTTGGATACATTTTTACCTAAATCAACGAAGCTACCAACTCTAAATTATTGTTCTAGAGTCTAGTATCTGTACATCTACATACATACATACTCTCCAATCCACCATACATTGCGTGCCGGAGGGTACCTCGTACCACAACTAGTATCTTCTCTCCCTGTTCCACTCACGAACAGAACGAGGGAAAAATGACTGCCTATATGCCTCTGTACGAGCCCTAATCTCTCTCATCTTATCTTTGTGGTCTTTCCGCGAAATGTAAGTTGGCAGCAGTAAAATTGTACTGCAGTCAGCCTCAAATGCTGGTTCTCTATATTTCCTCAGTAGCGATTTACGAAAAGAACGCCTCCTTCCGTCTAGAGACTCCCACCCGGGTTCCTGAAGCATTTCCGTAACACTCGCATGGTAATCAAACCTACCAGTAACAAATCTAGCAGCCCGCCTCTGAATTGCTTCTATGTCCTCCCTCAATCCGACCTGATGGGGATACTAAACGCTGGAGCAGTACTCAAGAATAGTTCGCACCAGCGTTCTATAAGCGGTCTCCTTTACAGATGAACCACACCTTCCCAAAATTCTACCAATGAACCGAAGACGACCATCCGCTTTGCCCACAACTGCCATTACATGCTTGTCCCACTTCATATCGCTCTGCAATGTTACGCCCAAATATTTAATCGTCGTGAATGTGTCAAGCGCTACACTACTAATGGAGTATTCATACATTGCAGGATTCTTTTTGCTAGTCATCTGCATTAATTTACTTTTATCTATATTTAGAGTTAGCTGCCATTCTTTACACCAATCTCAAATCCTGTCCATGTCATGTTGTATCCTCCTACAGTTACTCAACGACGACACCTTCCCGTACACCACAGCATCATCAGCAAGCAGCTGCACACTGCTATCCACCCTATCCAAAAGATCATTTATGTACATAGAAAGCAACAGCGGACCTACCACACTTCCCTGGGGCACTCCAGATGATACCCTCATCTCCGATGAACACTCACCATCGAGGACAACGTACTGGGTTCTATTACTTAAGAATTCTCAAGCCACTCACATACTTGGGAACCAATCCTATGTGCTCGTACCTTAGGAGACTGCAGTGGGGCACCGAGTCAAACGCTATCCGAAAGTCAAGGAATATGGTATCCGTCTGATACCCTTCATCCATGGTTCGCAAGATATCATGTGAAGAAAGGGCGAGTTGCGTTTCGCAGGAGCGATGCTTTCTAAAGCCGTGCTGATGCATGGACAGCACCTTCTCTGTCTCAAGGAAATTCATTATATTCGAACTGAGAATATGTTCGAGAATCCTGCAACAAATCGATGTTAAGGATGTTGGTCTGTAATTTTTGGATCCGTCCTTCTACTCTTATTATATACAGGCGTCACCTGCGCTTTTTTCCAGTCGCTCTCGACTTGACATTGGGCAAGAGATTCGCGATAAATGCAAGCTAAGTAAGGAGCCAATGCAGTAGAGTACTATCTGTAAAACCGAATTGGGATCCCAGCAGGACCTGGCGATTTATTTATTTTCAACCCATTCAGCTGCTTCACATCCTCAGGGATGTCTATCACTATGTCCTCCATACGGGAATCTGTACGAGACTCAAACGGCGGTTTGTTTGTACGATCCTCCTGCGTGAAAGATTTCTCAAATGCTAAATTAAAAATATCAGCTTTCGTTTTGCTGTCTTCCGTTGCCAGGCCAGACTGATCAGTGAGTGACTGGATGGAAGCCTTCGACCCGCTTACCGGTTTTACGTAAGACCAGAATTTCCTTGGGTTTTCAGCAAGATCTTTTGCTAGGGTGTGACGGTGGTAGTGGTTGAATGCTTCACACACAGTTCTTTTTACAGCAGCACGAACCTCTACTAGCTTTTGCCTGTCCTCATTCTTCCGATCTTTCTTGTACCGCGAGTGCAACTGCCTTTGCTTCCTGAGCATTCTCTGAATAGCGCTGTTTATCCACGGTTGGTCTTTTCCGTCCGTAACCCACTTTTTCGGCACATACTTGTCGAATGCGTGATTTACAATGTGTTTAAAAGTTGCCCATAATTCTTCCACTTCCGTCGTGCCGGAAGTAAATGAAGTCGATTCATTTACTAAGTGGGATGCTAACTACTGCTTATCTGCTCTTTCTAGTAAGAATACTCTCCTAGCCTTCTTGGCCGACTTTTTAACTTTCGTAACCATAGTCGTAATGACATCATCATGATCACTAATCCCTGTCTCAACACTGACACCGTCGATGAGGTCTGGTCTCTTCGTGGCTACCAGATCTAAAATATTTCCATTACACATTAGCTGTCGATTTTGCTGCTCAATACAGTTTTCGGGTAATGTGTTCAAAAGTAATACACACGACGGCTTGTCTGTACCACCTGTAACGAACCCATGGACACCCCAGGCTATACTAGGTAGGCTGAAGTCGCCTCCGACTAATATAGCATGATCCGGGTACTTCTGCGATATAGAATGTAGACTCCCTTTGAATGATTCTAGAACTGTCACGGTGGAACCTGGTGGCCGGTAATAACACCCCAATGTTAACTTCATTTCCCCTAGCACTGTTAAACGTGTCCCGATAACTTCACAATCACACTCTACTTCGACCTCAGTAGACACAATATTTATGTCAACTCCAATGAAGACACCACCACCTACGGTGTCTAATCTGTCTTTCCGATACATGTTCCAACCCTCACTAAATGTTTCAGAACTTCCTATCTCAGGGTTCAGCCAGGTCTCATTCCCGAGAATAATTCGCGCGCCACACGCTTCCTGGAGGGCAGTAAATTCAGGAACTTTATTCCGAACACTCTGAAAATTTGCTGCTAATATCTTGATAGCTGAAGTGTCTTTACACTGAGCGCGTCCTGATTTCCCTGCCTGCACGTCGACTGGTGAGTGTTCATCAGGACACCTCGCACTACTGCCTAGCCTAAAAAAATCCCATGTGCACACCACAAGTAGTCTGCTACCCGAGTATCCCCTTCTTGCACCCCTGACCTATGTAGGGGCGTCCTACAATTCCCCACCCAATAGCGCAAGTCTAGAAATCTGTACTTGGAAGGTATTCGTAAGATAGAGAACATAAACACACACACGGCTAAGGCTACGACGTTCTGCGCCTAAAAACAAGCTATAATATTAGATCGAAAACCTTTAACCCGTATCTGACATACATCCTTCTCCATAGTTTCTCTACGCTGAACTGTCTTATCTAATAGTAAATCATTTCCTGTTCATGATACAAGCGCAATATAGCTTTGCGGAGACGTATAGTGTCCACTGTTCACATCCGATCAAATTATACGATGCTTGCATAAGGCCTACATAAAATGATACTTACTAGTGGGGGATACATCCTACAAGGAGACAGATAAACGCAAACTAGCAGAATGTGACGTGTGAAAATTACAACTCATTCTGTCACTAACTCTGTAAGCAGCGCATCAGTCGGGCAATGCGTACACAGCGATTGCAGTGCGTCACAAGCTCTTACCGCTAAGTTAGTTACGACCCTGAAGTCTCGATTTTACACCCAAGATGCGACAGCGGTGATCGCATAAATGAAAGCCCCTTTAGAGGAGTGTGTCAAGTTTCTTCACACACGCGATGGAAGTCCTCTGATGACCAACAGGTTTACCGTTAACGATCGCAAATAGATAGTGCTTTAAAACACATGTAGGACACGTAGCTGTATACGAGTAGAATGTAGGCTATTTCACGTGACTGAAGCATCCGAAATTACTGGTACCCCAATAGACATACAATATAATGCACCCTCAATTGGGGGGGGGGGGGAAATTGACTGCCCCTTATTCCTTTCGTTTCGATGTCCACTTTTTTCCGGCTTTCCTCCCGTTGCAGCATAGTTCTTCCGATATACAAATTGTTCGGTGCGAACCAGAAGATAGAAAAGTACTTCAAGTTCACTGCATTAGGCTCTATATTCGGTCGAGATATGTCTATTCCCTGGTCACTTTTCGCAATTCTATCGATATGAGGTCAGATCTATGTATGCGATCATGAGATAACATCTCGTTGTGTGTTCTATAGTGGGTTGTAAATGTTGCACAGCCGCCACCACCAAGCCCAAAATGCATCGATCGGTTCGTGTAATATAGCACTGCACTCGACTGTATGCAGTCACCTCCATGTTCGGAGAGCGTTTGCTCTGCTTTCTGTATGTGTCTGTATAAGCACGTCTAGCGGACGATTCCCAGGACTCGCAGGAGACCAGAGTTAGCGTTCGACTGTGGATCCGCTGCATGTTATATCCAGATCGGTGTTGAGATGCGGATCCACAATTTGCCGCGCGCGTGGTAGGATTCGGAGGTGGATCCGTCATGCGCAATGTACAAAGCGTTGCTGGGATGCAAAGCCACAATCTATCACATGCGAGTTAGCGTTCGGGCGTGCATCTGCCGCGTAGTATATATACGGAGCTATGTGCGGAGACGGATCCACCGAGCGCCACATCTACGATAGGGTTTGCAGGTGGACCAACCAAGCGTTACGTCCGGACACGTATTCTGTATTCGAAGTTTTGTCCACCAGCCGATCAAGGGGGGGGGGGGGGGGGGGCACTTGGCCAAAGTAAGGATGAAAATTTCCTGTGTGTTTATAGGATTGTAATGTATTTCATTAGTGTTTTTTACAATTACTCTGTATCTCATTTATGTTTTTACAATTTCTGTGTATATGAGAAAATGTATGCAAGTGATAGCATAAGATGTACATATTAATATACATCATGGACTACAAAGTCAAAGCATTGTTTCTGGAAGAAATAATTTCATAGAGTTAACTGATAATGAAAAGAAGGAAGTTATCAGGACTTAGCTTTTTCTGGTAAATATAGTTAAGATAGCTGATGAATAGAAAACCTAAGACGATTGAAAGGTCAAATATATTTCTTAAAATTTTGCAATTGCAGTTAAAGAGATTTTTTTTGCAATTACTGTTTTATGTTCTTTGTAAAAATATCTTGAATGTGTGAATAAGTGCACCTTGGGTGAATAAATATGGTATGCACCACAGGGGGGAACTTGTTACCAATCTGGATTACGGGAAGGTATTCCAAAGTTACATAGAATCCCATCTTAGGATCTTGTAAGAATTTGAAATATTGTTTCGCGACCGCCACCGTTCAGTTACGGACTGGATGCTGGTTGCACTTTAACTAATGTCCTACACACTATGAATAAATGACAAAAAAATGAACAAGGGCTAAATCATTAAATAATCTTGGCAACAACATTGTAAGCCTGAAGCGTTGGTTCGTCCTGATGGCTATTTAGCTGTTTCAATTCCGTGACACTAAGAAGGATGTTTATTACGGGTATTGTTGGTTTGCTAATAAGCAAACTTCACTTCGTTATTGTCATTACTAAATCATTACAGTTTCATTTTGTGAAAGACTCTTGTCTGCGGACTAGTATATTTTGTAAAAGGACTGTTGCTTTTCAAACGACGCAGCAGCGATCTGTAAAACAAACAGTGTTATATAACTGTATTAAATGTTGTTGCCACCGTATATGACAATTTACGGGAAAAGAAGTGCATCATCTGAGGTGGTGGATCTGGATCAGTGATACATATCAGTGCACGTTGTCACTGACGTCAGTGACGGTGTAGCCAACCACATCCGTTGTGTGTCATCACGGACTGGTGAAATATGTACATGGACACACACCACAGTGCGTGGGTGCGGAATGTACCCACTTTCTTAAATTGTGCTGTGTGCAATACGAAGATAGACTGCTACACTTTTAAATAATTAAGTTACGTGTAGACAAAAAGAACTGAGCGAACAAAATAAGTTCACAAACATACAAGGACAGTAACTACACGGAAGAGGGGACAATATGAAATGTGCTAATTGAACTTCTTTCCAGATGTAGGGTGTATAAGTGTGCAGGTAACTGCAGGGATAATACTTGTTACTTAGTACAACTTATCCCAGTAAAATACTAGTGCCGAATTAAGATGGAAGTGTAATAATACAAATTTTAAATTGACTCTAGATCTAAAAATGTGGCTAGTCTTCGTAGCTTGCTAAGTGACAAATAACCACATTTTTGGGGTCCATGTGCTATACCCATGACGTTATTGTGATAATTTGCGAAAGTAGCGCGACGATATAAAAACAATCGTAATAACGAAAATATTGATAAAATCCACACAGACGATCTGTTGTGATTATTGCAGTGAAATCTTGTAAAATACAATGAAAATTACTATTATACGAAAGCTATGAATTTCAAGGATAATTTGTGAACAAGACAAAAATGAACAGACAGTCCTCTAACGAGGAAGTAAGAAAAAACCTATTACTCTTCTTTTTTTTCTTGATTGCAGAACGACGCCATTGATGATTCGTGATGAGAATGGTATGTGTTTGTTACTAATTCTGTAAGAAAAAGCATTCTTATGAAAATAATAATTAATCATATAAATGTGTAAAATCGTGTTTTCTTTTCAATAGTGTAGGGTAAGGCATCATATAATTATTTCTGAATAATTTGCAGCTTTCATATAAGAAGCTAATTTTGTGTCAAAGACGCCATTATGGGCGAGAACATAATTTCAAGTTTTTTTATTACGCCACACGGCTTAAAAATAGGAACTCACTCGCTGTAATTATCTGCTTAAGTGTTTCACCTGAAAGTAAATTAATATTTCATTGCAGAAACAGTTTTTGTATTAACCTGGACCAGTCAGCATGTATCAGGTATTCCAATTCATTACATAAAAAATAATTCTAACTCAGATGTAAATAGAAAATAGCTCTCATAGAATTTTAATCAGTGCTATAACAATGCGAAGCGGTGAGTGGGGGGCAGAGAACGGAGAGGGGGGGGCGCAGAGGACGGAGAGGGGGGGCGTGAGAGAGCGGGGGGGGGGGGGGCGTGAGAGCAGAGGGAGCGGAGAGCGGAGGGGGCGGAGAGCGGAGGGGGCGGAGAGCGGAGGGGGCGGAGAGCGGAGGGCAGAGAGGGGGGAGATAGAGGAGAGGTGGGAGGCAGGGGAGGGATGTGACAGGGTGGAGACATTCTTCACCAAAAACATGTGGAAATTTCAACTACAGCATACCTAAAAGTCAAGAACAGAGCTCAGTATTTCAGCAAAGAATTGGACAAAAAGTAGATCAGCACCACTAACTCAGTGAGGTGCCACAGCAGTAAAAACACATGTTCTGGAGGACAGTAGTTCAAACCTCATCCAGCCACAGATTTCGATTTTCTTCAGGGCTCTTCAGAGGCTTGGAACGGTGCCTTTGAAAAAGACACGGTTGCTTTCCTTTTCCATGTTTTCCGTTTACGCTTGTGCTCCGTATGTAATGATTACATCATCAACGAAACTTTAAAATCCCTTTCTCTCTTTTCAACGACAAGACCGTTATATCTGATGACTACACTCAAAAAAGGCACAGATAAAAAATCAAACACTTTCAGGTTATCAAGAGAAAGAAAACTGCAAATGCAAAACAACCTCTTCTAAAAATTGTTAATTTTAATTCTAGAAAATGGTCGTCACTTATGTATTATCTTTAGATACATGCAGGTATGGCTATTCTATACACAGTTCTGCAAATTTCTTTCTTTGCCGAGTATTTTGAAAAACATTTCAAGCAGCATGGCACTAGGAAATGAATGCAAAATTTATCATTCATCTCTTCGAAGTTCATTTGAATCCTCGCCATACTCCCATTTCTAAGTTATACTCTTCATGAAGGATTGTTTATCGCCCACATACATTGTGTTTTCCAAAGAAGTAACGCGGTGTCAGATATCAAGGTTACAACATCAAAAATGTATGGCAGACATACTCTTAAGAAGCAAAATCAGATACCAACTGTTTTGTAAGTTGGTACATTCATTACGTTGTCAGGCGACTCCTTCCGAAAGAAAAAAACCGAATTTCGGAAACCGTTTTTCGCTGTCGTGTTTACATGTTAAGGTAGACTGCGCACTTGCGAGCCCAGTAAATACGCTGCCTGGAAAACTGTTGCTAGAGTTTCTGATTTAGTCAGCACAATCGCTATTTCTCATCAGTTATAAGAGGTGTAAACACCTTTAGTCTAATATTTCTACGTATGCTTCACTGTACAAGAATCCACTCTGTCCACACTAGCCGAAAATTTTTTAAAACAGGATGTAACCTGACAACTGAAGCACGTTTGAAAGCGGTTGCGTTTACATGGGAGCGAAAATCGATTGCGGAATTTGAAATCATGCAAGAAGAAGCGGATTTCGAAAATCGTTTCCAAGTGCGGTATTAGGAAATCTATTTACAAAATCCGGTTTTGGGAGTCTCATGTCATCGGGTTGAATGTATCACTGTCATATTCTAGAATGTACCGCGTGGTTCCTTTCTTAATTCTCTGGGAGATGGAATACTGCTTCTAGTTCTCCAAGTTTTAGAAAAGCTATCGCTTGCGAATTTTTTTATGTAGCTGCTTTTCCACTTTAAGGCTTCCATTTGCTACCAAAATTACGTTTTCCCTACTATCTCCGATGAACTACGAATCTAACAAGACTCCTGTATTGTGTTCTAGCCCAAGAGCTCTACGTGTTGCTGAATAGCGTTACCATCGGCCATGCGAGAGAAGACTATACACGGGAACTGCCAAGAACGGGGATTAACTTGGATATACAAAAATAAGTGAAACAAATTTGTTAATATTGAATCGGCATTTAAAAACAGACTGCGAACGTGAAGAGCGCCAACAAATACAAAAATTGGCAAAGTTACCAGTACCTTAAAACTTTAAAAATACACAAGGGAAGAGTATTACATGAGACGTTGGGGAAGAATTCTTGATCAACAGCTACCTGCTACAGTTACGAAAGCACTGCAAACATTTTTTGAAAGTACAACAGCTTCACGACCATTCGTTCTAAATTTAAACGTACAGTGTCGAGTTGCTATTGTTAAGATATGACAACAGATGACAGACACCTGTATGGTGCCTAATACATGTTTTTTAAGGAAACTGTTACGCTATGAAACCATTTCAATCCACAATGATTTATGTATTAGGAGCTTGGTTATCTGACAAGCGTGATCGTGGAACCCGATTGGTGTTTGGTTCACATTCCAGTCGGACCAAGGAAATTTCAAGTCTTCATCTCTCTAAGATGTAAGGAGTCGCCAGGAACGCCAAGTGGTTCCCCATTCAATCGGAAGTTCGCTCTCCCCGGCTGGCTAGCTGGTGTAGACTAGGGAACAGCAAGTCGTCGAATTGGCGTCCAGTCGAAAGACTTGCATCTGGCTATTGACCAACAAGGAATTATTTAAACAAACTGACACGAAGACAGAGGCACACTACGTTGTGAAAGCCTACTTGTAAATTTCAAAACTCGGCTTTAAATGATGCTAGGGATATACAACTCTTTACTCATCGCTCCCAAGTGATCATGAGGACAAAGATTACTTGTACGCTCTACTATGCGCTTCATTTTTTGAGTATGGATGTGACTGCAAATCAACAATCACCATCTCATGATTTGAAATACACAGGATGGCCACAGAGGAATGGTCAAGATTTAGTTCCTGCGATAGTTCCGATCATTCGAAGCAAAAACGTCTCGTAAATATTGCCTCTAATATGCATACCTTAAGGGTTCAGTAGAAATGTGTTTTACAATCGCGAAGATGAACAAGTATTCATTGCTCTTAAGGTATGCACATTAGAGCTCATGTTTACTGTGTTTTTGGTTGTAATGTTTTCTGCCCTACCCCTATATATTGACCATTCCTCCTGGGTCAGCCTGTTTGACATACGTATATAGAAGATGCTGAAAAGTTTACATCACTAATTTGCAGTCTGTCTCGTTGTCAATATTTAATTAGACTATAAATGTTATTCACATTGCATCAAAAGCAATTGTTGTAGCTGCATGGTCAGTCGCTGATCAGTCCAGAGGAACTTTGATTTGCCCAAATAATCAAATTACAAGAAAATTTCAAAATCAAACTACCACAACATACAGGTAGTGAAATGCGTCCTGCCATTCTTGAACGTAATTTAGGTAGTCAACTATGTAATGGCCCAAAATTTTATATATGTATGCGAGAAAATAACTCAAATGGATATAACATGGACAAATCTAATTTTCTCCTTAAGAGAACACCGGGAAATTGGATTGAGAGTCTACAGACATTTTGATAGTTCATTTGCAACCTTATCTTTCTTTGCATATTTCACGTGGTCAGAAGCAACCCAGCGAGAGACAATAATGCGATTTGATTATATATCGTTTCTAGTCCTAAAATTTATTTCTCTGGCGAATTTTTGTGCGCCCTCAGAGAATCTGCTATTACTGTAATATTCAATTTACCATATTTGTTCGATTACTTATTCGGTTTCGACCTTGAATACGTATGTACACAAATGTCCATCCAACTTATATTAAATTGTGGTACGAAGTACAAAAGTAGGTTCAATTACTTTCTGCTACTTATTTAAACATTCGGTGTCCTGATGTACGATTGCTTCATTAAGGAGCATCAACAGCTTAGTGCTTTTGGAAAACTATTGTTCTAGAAGGGTGAGAACTGAAGCTACATGAGGCACAGTAGCAGTAATGAATTCACTACGACTGTATGAATTACTCTAAATTTTCTATCTTGTCTGGAAAGAAAACAACTTTACGTAAAAGCTTGACTCAAATTTTGGTAAATTCCAGCCCAAATCACCACCTACCGAAGGGTTTAAATTTTCCTTAAAGTTAATCTATGTCCTCTCTCGTTCCTGACAGCAGATGCGATTAAACGGGGTTCCATTAATGTGTAATAGAAATTTGTAGAGTCTTACCCGCTGTATTGGGGTAAGCAAAATTTGCATTGAACTGCCCACATGTTATGTATTCAGTATCATGCACTAGAACCATGCAACAACGTCTCTCAAAAAAGACCACCAAAGTCTCCAAAATATCTCTCTTATTCTACATTACGAGAGAGGTCCAACAACCATGTACATCAGATAAGCACTGCCCATTAAACAGCCATACGCATTGGCACCTGCTTAGCAGTGTCTGGGGGTTGTCAGTAACGCTAGAAAAAGCAGTTAGAAATTAAGAACCTACCATCTCACCGTCATAGAGACGGAAGCATGCTCAGGGTGGACGTCGCTGAATTTTATGTGAAACTGCAAAAATTCCTTATGCCGGCCCTGAGTGCATTTTACTAATTGAATTTTAATTACAAATCAACAACTAAATCTCAGCTTTCAACATGACAAAAGAAATAGTTATCACATTGGTGGAAACATCTTCGCGAAACTCGCAAATATTCTATGCATAAAATTTTACGCTATTAAATAAAACATTTATTGTTCGGGAGAAATGTAAAGTGTCCAACACGCGACTATGTGGACTATGCTGGTCTGTTACGGAAAGTGAAAGGACTTCAATTTTTTGATGGCGTTACGCTATTTCATAAGCCAGCGTCATTTACGTGACACAAAAGCCTACATTTAGCTATGTTTGACATATTCGCGTTTCAAATATAGCTTCAGCAACGTTAAATAATAATTAACGAACCACCTACATTACAAATACATTATTTCAGAAAAATCGTAGCAGAGTGAATACCGAAGGCTTAATGACAGATTTATTTCGGAATACTCTGTTTTTCAAAAACAACCATCTCCAGTAAAACGAAAACATGCGCTATTCAAAAGTACTAGCGGAATAAAGTACACGCATAGGAGTTGAAACTTTGCGTTTGACTGATTAGTGTAAATGTTTCCCGGTAGAAACCTCACGAATGTGGCGCTGGTGTAGCAAGCAGTTGTGCCATGGCGTAAACGTTTCGGGCCTCTACACACGCACCAATTTATCGGCCGACCGACCGCCCAATTTCGTCCCAGCCTACACACATTCCAACCGACTGAACTCGGCGATTACAGCACCGTCCTGTTGTTGTGATATGTTTACTTACGTTCATTGAGTTTATGTTCTACGAGATCCCGCTTGGTTTTACACAGAAACAGAAACGGGGGTTTGCATTGGCTGTTATAGGTGCAACAAGACCTAAATTTAAAAAAGAAGAAGAAAGCCGAGAGAAGCTGTGCGCAAAGTGGCTAATGCAAGGAAAGAAATTCACCCCCATTCTGTTATTTAATGAGCTGGGAGCTAATTATTTTCGTAATCGTCTAAGTAATGATGAAAAGTGGTTTCCATAGCTGTTGGAAAATCACAAAATCATTGTTAACGAAAAAGAATACGGCAGACGTGAAAGAGGCTGCAAGCTTGCAAGGAGAGGATGTCAGTTCTAGCCATTGTCGAAAGTTACGAGAACCTCAAATTTAAGTGTGTAGAATAAACGACATCCCCTGTAAGTTTAACAGTCGGCCGGAGTGGTCGAGCTGTTCTAGGCGTTTCAGTCTGGAACCGCGCGACTGCTACAATTGCAGGTTTGAATCCTGCCTCGGGCATGTATGTGTGAAGTCCATAGGTTAGTTAGGATTAAATAGTTCTAAGTTCTGGGGGGCTGATGACCTCAGAAGTTAAGTCCCATAGTACTCAGCGCCATTTGAGCCATTTGTAAGATTAACAAATAAATTTCGAATTAGAAGAAGAAAGGCAACAGCAGTATCACCGCAGATCGTCTAATAAATACAATAACAGATATATAAGAAATGAAGCATTTAACAACTGTTAGAACTGTAAAAATAGTTCTTCACTTTGCTCTTCGTAGTAGAAGGTGTGGATGTACCTTGGACTTGCGTAACATTTCTAACAATGAAGCTAGTATGTTTCATGAATACGAGTCCATCAACTGTCTGTATTTCGGTCTTATTTCCGATATGTATCGGAAATGAAATCTACGATCTAATCTATCGGTGATTCGGTTTTGAAATTTCATTTCCATTACATATCGGAAATAAAACCTATAAACTTAAATACAAGGTTGAGGACTTTTGTCCCCTCTATGTGCCACGCGAAACTATTATATGCTCAAAATGAAAAATAGTGCTTCATTTGTTGCATATATATTGCATGATGTGTTCCACAAACATCTGCAGTCTTTAAAATTTTATCCCTCTCGCATCCTGTCGTGGAACAGCATTTAGTCTCGAGCGCAGTGGCGAAAGACAAACTTCTGTTGGGCGATTGGCACTACATCGCTACACACAGCACAATTTGTTGGGCGGATTATACTACTGAAGTATTCTATTTAGATGAATCCACCTATAGGCATCTAGATGCTGAATAAATATTGCTACTTGTTTTGAAAATAACAAATAAATAAATCAAAGAGGTAACGGTAATGTTAGTCACAGTGAGACACGTCAGACAGTCACGCCCTCTACCGTGGAACGCACAATGACAGGCGCCTCAGTGCTATAAATTCCCGCCTGAGGCAAATTTGAACGTAGTCTTGCAGTGATTCTTAACAGCGTGGTCTGTGAAAGCTCGTATTTTTCATTGCAGTGTTTAAGAGTGACGATTATATGTAACTAAATTTAATTATGTTTGAGTGGTAATTGTGTTTTAATTAGTTCTAGCAACCCAACATGTGCGAATCAACCGGTATGAAGTCTGAAGAAGGCAAACCAGTCCAACTTGAGAGCTCTGTTACAGCAGCACCTGCTATTGCACCGTCCAAGCTTACTGCAGCTGGCGAGGTGCCAGAGCAGACACACAAGATGGCTGAGTTGCTGAAACACTGGCCTGTGGTGGTAATCGCTATCCAGAAGAGCAGAGATGCGTATTGCTCTGTAAAGCAAAAGGCCTGCATTATTACCTGGTCACTTAACTTGGCCGAGAAAGTTGTTGCTTCGGTTCTCGAACTTGCAGAACGCAAACTGAGCAGCTTGCGGCCAATTACTCAGTACGCAGACAAAGCAGTTAGCGAAGGCATGGCAGAAATAGAGAAGAAATTTCCCGCAGTGAAGGAGTCGCCGGAAAAGGTAATTGCTAATAAATGTGAACTCCGAAATGGTTACGAGAAATCCACATAACAAATCTCTCTCCTTTTCAGCTGTACGATGCTATCACACAACACGTAGCGAAGATGGTGCACCCCGCGCTAGATAAAACCGAAGCTATAAGCGAAATCGGCAGGAAGGAGACTCGACAGGGTTGCTAAAACGATAATCAACAAATACAACAGTTTGATCAAGATCGTGGACAGCTGGATGGACAAGCTGGAGAACCGACTGAACGGCGTGGAAGCTGAAACAGCCTCTCGTGAGTAACATGTTAAGTTGTTAGCGGTAACAGTTAATCCAATGAAACAAGAAAAGACAGACTTCCTACTTACTCATTTTCCACAAATTCATAGAAAACGCCCTTACACTGGAAGAAAAATGCATACATTTTGTGCACTACATGGAATAATACTTCAGAAGCTTGAATTCCCTGCTGCGTTTTCCTTTCTCCGAAGGATCGTCAATTTAAAAATACATATATTTGCATGTAGCACCCAATTCCGACATGGAAAAATATTTTTATTTACAACTTAGAGCCACTCAACGCCCATACCAGCGTGATGGCCAACGCCAAAGATCTAAGACCATGCCTTGCATAATGGTTTTCACTAGGTAACGTATCGCAAGATGTGAGTACTGTTACGTTCACGACTAACACGTTTTTTATCTGGAGATAAATTAGGTCGAAAGTTGAAGGGTAACGGTTTAAAGAGCAGAGGGTAAAGTGCCAAGGCAAGAGCGAAGGGGGGAAAGGGAGAAAGGACGGGAGACCTGTAAGACAGTTGCGGCGGGTTGTTAAGGGCGAGGGCGGGTTTGTTGCTGCCTGCGACAAGTCATGCAAAGGTAGTCTTTATTAGCAGTGGGTTCAAATGGCTCTGAGCACGAAGGGACTGAGTTCTTCAGCCCCCCTAGAACTTACAACTACTTCAACCTAACTTACGGACAGCACACACTTCTATGCTCGAGGCAAGATTCGAACCTGGGACTGTAGCGGGAGCGCGGTTCCACACTGAAGGCCTTAGTAGTAGGTATCGTCCAATCCGGTATCTATGATGTGGAATGGTTACTCAGCGGCGGCAACAGCAGCTAGGTACAGATGCTGGCTTCTCGGTCAGCATCAGTATTCCTACAATGGTAGGGTGCATCGTTTGTTGTCAGGTAGGTAATACGTCGCATTCATATCGTCGGGTAGTGTTAGCGGTTTGTGCGTTAGCCTACGAGGTGGTCGGCTTTACTAGCAGCTGGTATATCCAGTCAATGTTGCTGATGTGCAAGGAGTTAGTTAGCTCGTCAAAGGTGGTTGTGCTCTACCAAGCAGCGGGTGGAGCGGTGCCAATGATGCGTTGCAGTTTCTGTATGATCTGCAGGCATGTAGTAGCTACATACATCAGGAGTATAATCAATGTCATGTATATGTAACTCGACGGCTTCCTACTCGGGATACCTTCCTTGTTCAACATTGGGTAGACATGAAAGAGGTAACTACTTAGTTCTATATACTCGTCACCTCATGCACAATACATTTGCTCCTTCACTCAGTTTTCTCTTTTCACTTCCCCTGTGTTCTCTACAGTCCAGAGACTCATTTGATGCATCTGTCCATGCTACTCCAGCCGGTGCAAGGCTCTTCGACTCCCAATACCTACTGCAACCTACATCCTTCGGAATCTGGTGTATTCATCTCTTGGTCTCCCTCTGCAATTTATATGCTCCACGCTGCCCTCCATTACTAAATTGATCCCTAGATGCCTCACAATATGCCCTCCCAAGCAATCTCTTCTTGTCAAGTTGTGCCAGAAATTTTTCTCCCAAATCCTGTTCAATGCCTCCTCATTAGTTACGTGATCTACTCATCTAATCTTGTATAGCACGACATTTCGAAACTTTCTGTTCTCTTTCTGCCGTGCTATTTTTCGTCCATGTTTCGCTCCCATACATGTCTACACTCTCTACAAATACTTACAGGAATGGCTTCTTGAAACATAAATCTACACTCGATGTTAACAAATTTCTCTTCTTCATAAACGCTTTCCTGCCATTGCCATTCTACATTTTATATCTTCGTTACTTCGACTATCAGTTTTGCTCCCCGAATACCGAAACTCCTACACGACTTCAGGTGTCTCGTTTCTTAATCTAATTCCCTCAGCGTCACCCAACTTAATTCGACTACATTCCGTTACCATCGGTTTTCCTTTTGATGTTTATCTAATATCCTCCTATCAGGACCATGTCCACCGGTACACAAAACAATGTTTGCTTCCAAAGTTGTTCAAAATGTAGCCGTGTAGGCAGTGAAATATTGCGAGGACGGTGCTTGCCGGCCTTATCGTGACTTGGTGTCTCCTTGTTCAGATACGGAGACAGCTGTGGCGGAGGCGCTATCTTCTGCGGCACGGACCCAGACCTCCACCACCACCACCACCACCAACCCGGTACCTGCACCCGCTGCGGGCCACGTTTGGCAGGCGCTGCGGCTGGGAGCTGGCGCCACCACGGCGCTGGCCGCCTTCCAGGTGGAGGCAGCCCTCTGGCTGCTCTCTCGGGCACCGCTCGTGGGCCGCTTCTTCAGGGAGGCGCCGCCGCCCACAGCCGACCCTTCGCCGTCTTCATCCTCCAGGGACGCCTCATTCGCCAGACTCCCGACTCCGACGGCTTCACAGGAGCAGCCGTTGCCCACAGCTCAGTCCACGGCCTCATTCCACACGGAGCGGTTCATCTCATTGCCGCAGCAGTGATCACTGCCAGATATCTTCCTGTAATTCGAAACTTAGCTCAATGTATGTAGTCCACAGAATTGGTTTTAACTTACTTATTGGTGAAATAACACGAAATACTGGCATCTGTGTGTACACTACTCCTGTCAATGTAAAAAAGAATACATTGACACCGGTGTGTCAGATCACACGCACGGCACAGCGGACACACCAGGAACCGCGGTGTTGGCCGTCGAATGGCGCTAGCTGCGCAGTATTTGTGCACCGCCGCCGTCAGTGTCAGCCAGTTTGCCGTGGCATACGGAGCTCCATCGCATGCCGCGACAGCGTGGACGTGAACCGTATGTGCAGTTGACGGACTTTGAGCGAGGGCGTATAGCGGGCATGCGAGAGGCCGGGTGGACGTACCGCCGAATTGCTCAACATGTGGGGCGTGAGGTCTCCACAGTACATCGATGTTGTCGCCAGTGGTCGGCGGAAGGTTGCACGTGCCCGTCGACCTGGAACCGGACCGCAGCGACGCACGGATGCACGCCAAGACCATAGGATCCTACACAGTGCCCTAGGGGACCACACCGCCACTTCCCAGCAAATTAGGGACACGGTTGCTCCTGGGGTATCGGCGACTACCATTCGCAACCGTCTCCATGAAGCTGGGCTACGGTCCCGCACACCGTTAGGCCGTCTTCCGCTCACGCCCCAACATCGTGCAGCCCGCCTCCAGTGGTGTCGCGACAGGCGTGAAAGGAGGGACGAATGGAGACGTGTCGTCTTCAGCGATGAGAGTCGCTTCTGCCTTGGTGCCAATGATGGTCGTATGCGTGTTTGGCGCCGTGCAGGTGAGCGCCACAATCAGGACTGCATACGACCGAGGCACACAGGGCCAACACCCGGCATCATGGTGTGGGGAGCAATCTCCAACACTGGCCGTACACCTCTGGTGATCGTCGAGGGGACACTGAATACTGCACGGTACATCCAAACCGTCATCGAACCCATCGTTCTACCATTCCTAGACCGGCAAGGGAACTTGCTGTTCCAACAGGACAATGCACGTCCGCATGTATCCCGTGCCACCCAACGTGCTCTAGAAGGTGTAAGTCAACTACCCTGGCCAGCAAGATCTCCGGATCTGTCCCCCATTGAGCATGTTTGGGACTGGATGAAGCGTCGTCTCACGCGGTCTGCACGTCCAGCATGAACACTGGTCCAACTGAGGCACCAGGTGGAAATGGCATCGCAAGCCGTTCCACAGGACTACATCCAGCATCTCTACGATCGTCTCCATGGGAGAAAAGCAGCCTGCATTGCTGTGAAAGGTGGATATACACTGTACTAGTGCCGACATTGTGCATGCTCTGTTGCCTGTGTCTATGTGCATGTGGTTCTGTCAGTGTGATCATGTGATGTATCTGACCCCAGGAATGTGTCAATAAAGATTCCCCTCCCTGGGACAATGAATTCACGGTGTTCTTATTTCAATTTCCAGGAGTGTACTTTCACTGGTATTACTGGAATAATGGCATAATAAAGTGCGCGTCATTTACAACGGCGGACGAGTTCAGATTCGTTCTGCACATCTGACGTCGCAACACAGTCAGCCATTCAAAACAGAACGACGTTGCCAGAGCTCGACTACAGTTCAGAGCACGGACGACTGTCTTCAGTCTTAGAGACGTTCAGTCATAAATAAAGCAATTGAACAAAAGCAATGTCTTGATAGCAGACGTTCTTTTATAGGAAGCTTGGAAAAAGCATTCTTTATACCAATTGCTTCGTATTCTATTAATTAAACCAAATAGGCAATGAGCCTCCTAATTCAGGTGATGGCAAGGAAAGGTGTGTGTATCATTCTCACTAACAGCTTTTTCGCAATAAAAAAGTGGTAATTTTTTAGTTCCTACTGTACATGGTCAAAACGGAATTCATACCAAGTGTTTGTTGGTATTTTGCGTAATATTTTGGCCCTCCAGGAGAACTATTGAACGACAAGCTGCCTTAGTGTAATGGTTAGTGTTCCGAGATGAAACTGAGTCCGGTGCTTAATAGTTTCTCTAGTTAAAAACAACGTTGAAGTGTCTTACTTCATGAATTATTAGTTTGAATGTAATTTACTGAAATTTCTAGTGGCGACTAAAATGGACCATACGATAAGTATACACTACGGACTTAGGACCGGTTAGTAGGGCATGTTGTGAGGCATCAAAGGATCACAAATGTAGCATTGGAGGGCAGTGTGGAGGGTAAAAACCGTAGAGGGATACCAAGAGATGAACATGCTAAGCAGGTTCAGAAGGATGTAGGTTGCAGTAAGTACTGAGAGATGAAGCTTGCACAGGATAGGGTAGCCTAAAGAGCTACATCAAATCAGTCTCCGGACTGAAAACCACAACATGGACGTTCACTTCTGCAGACTCTTCAAAATTTCGAGCAGTGGTTTACTACATCTAACGCTGCACAATAACTGCGTTGAATATCGAAACCAAATTAATTCATTTATGGGGGGAAGGTATCAGTCAAGATGTGCAAAAAAAATCAAATTGTTGGGCCAAATAGTTTTCGTGAAATCGAATGATAGTGTGTCAAAGCAGTCGAAACACCGTGTGTCTGCACAGGCGAGCAGTGCAGTGATGACAAAATCGCGCAGAATACGGGAAGCACGTCTCTGTAGCAGCATAAGGGTTCATGCCGCTGTGGTTGCTTTACGTAATTAACTGAGCCCTCCCCTCCCCTCCTTAACTTTGCGAACTATACTATGGCGCTGCTTCTGTTGGCGCGTACAACTGGCAACGCAGCAATCTTCCGCGTCTGAGCTGACATACGCGAACCACCAAGATAAAAGAATTGAACTATAGAACGCTTCCAATATAGCTGGAAATTGAGCAAGCTAACGTGCCGTATTAAATCTGTGGGCAGTCAAGTTGTCATGAGAACTAAGGTAGAATTTGTTTTTACTTAGTACACAAAGCTTGCCTTCACAGCTAATATTCTCCTGTTACCCAACAAGGTTAATTGCGAAGTTGTCACAATCAAGTATCAAGTTTGCAAGCCATTAGACACAGAAGGAATTAAAATTAGTGGACGAAGGCGAAACTGTTAAATCATTCAGGATGTAATGCAGTTACTAAGATCCTCACTTGTTTAGAAAGTATTAATTTTTTTTTTTACCATGTCAGTGTGTATTGGCCAACAAACGTGGTTCATTGTTATTTATTTCAGTTTGATAATTCCTCCTGAGGATTACTAACGCGGACATGGCGTCCGATCAGGAAAAACGGCCACACTACAAGTCGGGAAATGTGGCTAAAGTTTTCACCCCAACAAGAGTTAGGTAGTACCAAAAACATGCAAAACATAGCGGATAAAGCTGAATTTGAACTTTTACATTCAAAGCTATCATCCGCATTTTATCCCTTTCTGACAATTTTGAATTAATTTACATTATTTAACACCTTCTGTTCTTTTATATTTGGCATAATACAAAAGTCCGATGGAAACCTTCCATTGCGGCCGCCTGGTCTTCTCTCAGATACTAGGGTGTGAAGACGCATAGAAAATGTGCCTGAAAATCAGAAAAACAAACAAGGGATTCTGTTGCGATGGCATAGCGACAGTACCCTCATAGATACGAAAAACTGGTCGCAACGTAAGCCTTCAATAAATTCGTGTACTTGCAGTGAATTGCTATCTGTTTCTTTTAAAACATTTGGTGTGCTACCCTATAATATGGAGATTCAATGTGTGTAAAGTAGTAAGCGTCCATTACGAGGGCTCTTCAATGAAGAATGATCATAATCTTTTATAGTCATAATTTCTCGCGCTAAAACTTAATCTTATGATATTCTGTTAGCTTAATGTTCAACGAACACGCCGTAGTAGTTTGATTATTGGGAATTCTCGTTCCCGCCTATGAGAGGCAGGCAAGGTCAGACGTGTTCATTATCGCCTACCGCTGCAAAGGAGGTAACACGCGAGGAACAATGTGCGGCTTTTAAATCCTGCTTACGTCTCAACAAATCTACAGCTGAGGCCAATACAGTGTTACAGGAGGCCTATGGAGAGTCTGTTCTTCCCTACAGCACAGCTCAAAGGTGGTTTAAAATGTTTAAAGAGGGGAGACATCAATTTCAAAGGAAGGTGGACCCGATGCTCCAGTTACTGCTCTTACGGAAGAAAACATTGGCACTGTCGCTGTCATTGTGAGAGAGGATCGACGAATTACCTTAAGACCACTTTCTGAAATAATGAACATTTCATTCGGTGCCACCCATACGTTGGAGACAGAAAAATTACACGTGACACGTGTTTGTGCTCGATGCGTTCCAAGACTGTTTATTCCCGAACGAAGGGATATTCGTGTGCAGGTGTGCATGCTATTAAAGCTGATGTTAGAGGAAGATCCGGAGTTTCTTTCAAATGTAATCACTGCTGATGAAACTTGGCTACATCATTTTGATCCTGAGAGCAAACGGCAAAGCTCAGTGCGGGAATCTCCTTCATCGCCAATCCCCAAGTAACCAAAAGTGGTTGCTTCTGCTGGGAAAGTTACGTTCATCTCATTCCTTGATATTCATGGAATAGTTTATCGGTTTGTTGCACCTGCACACACACACACACACACACACAAGTAACTGGACAGTGCTGCAGGGATTTCCTGAAAACATTGCAAGTCCATATCAGGCGCAAAAGACCACATTTCCGTGAAGCAGGCTGGATTCTGCACAACGATATTGCGCGGCCGCAAATTGCCGATGTTGTTGCTGAATGTCTTGCAAAAATCGAAGTGAAGTGCATCCCTCATCCTCCCTATAGTCCGGATTTAGCCCCTTGTGACTTTTTTCTATTCCCTTGCATGAATAAACGCCTTCGTGGGATGCATTATCAATCACCAGAAGCAGTGGTGAAGGATGCGGAGGCGATTTTGAAGGACCTGTCAAAAAATGGTTTCCATCATGTATCTGAAGACTGACAGAAACGCTGTGTCAAGTGCATCGCATTATGAGAGACTACCTAGAAAAGGACCATCAAAATTGAGTATAGGTATGTTGTAAAAAAAATTATGATAATTCTTTATTGAACATCCCTCATAATTGCCATGGTTGGTGAAAGCTGAATTTCTCTTTGAGTGGTGACTTTCTACCAGCCTCCCTCCTCCTTTCCTATGCGGCCTGAGGTGTAGCCCTACAATGTCAATATTGACTCCTAAGCAAAAAAGGTTGACGGCCACTGCCTAAATTCTTCTGAATCTCCGCTGCAGAGTGAAAATCTCATTCTGGAAACATTACCCAGGCTGTGGCTAAGCCATGTCTCCACAGTATCCTTTCTTTCAGGAGTGCTAGTTCTGCATGTTTCGCAGAAGAGCTTTTGTAAAGTTTGGAAGGTAGGAGACGGATACTGGCAGAAGTATAGCTGTGAGTACCGGGCGTGAGTCGTGCTTCGGTAGCTCAGTTGGTAGAGCACTTGCCCGCGAAAGGCAAAGGTCCCGAGTTCGAGTCTCGGTCGGGCACACAGTTTTAATCTGCCAGGAAGTTTCATATCAGCGCACACTCCGCTGCAGAGTGAAAATCTCATTCTGTTAAACATTCTTCTTTAGAACCACATACCCGATGTTAACAAATTTCTCTTCTTCACAAACGCTTTCCTTGCTATTGCCAGTCTACGTTTTATACCCTCTCTACTTGGCCCATCATCATTTATTTTGCAATCTAAACAGCAAAACTCATCTACTGCCTCAAGTGTCTCGTTTCCTAATATAATTTTCTTAGCATCACCTGAGGTATTGAATAGAATTTGGGAGGAGACGCGTGTGTGGCACAACTTGGCGAGAAGAAGGGACCGGATGGTAGGACATGTTCTGAGGCATCAAGGGGTCACAAATTTAGCATTGGAGGGCAGTGTGGAGGGTAAAAATCGTAGAGGGAGACCAAGAGATGAATACACTAAGCAGATTCAGAAGGATGTAGGTTGCCGTAGGTACTGGGAGATGAAGAAGCTTGCACAGGATAGAGTAGCATGGAGAGCAGCATCAAACCAGTCTCAGGACCGAAGACTACAACAACAACAGCATCACCTGATTTAATTCGGTTGTGTTTCATAATGTTTGTTATGCTTTTGTTGATGTCCCTCTTACGTCTTCCCATCAGAACAATGTCCATTCCGTTCAACTGCTCTTGCAAGACCTTTGCTGTCTCTGACTAGGTTACAACGTCATGGGCAAACCACAAGTTTTTATTCCTTTTCTCTAAACTTGATTTGCTATTCCAAATTTTCCTTTGGTTTCCTGTACTTCCTGTTCGATGTGCAGACTGTATAACATCAGGGATAGGCTGTCTCTTCTCAACCACTGCTTCCCTTTCATCCCTCGACTCCTGAGCTACCTTCCTATTATCTTCAGGTGCAAATCTTCTGATACATAATTTATATTTGCTCTTAACTGTGTTGAAATGAATTTTCCTGGTATGAGAAAGTTAAATTTTAAGTGTTGTATTTCATGAATCGAGTGCGGAAATATATGAGGAACAGTGGGAAAAACTGTGAAAAACTTACCAAACAAACAAGGAGGAACATTTTTAACCTTTTGAGGTCAGCATACTTTGGATTATTTATACTGCCGTCATGTCAAAATGTTAAAAAATAGTCTTCCTTGTTTGTTGGATAAATTATTCACTGTTTATTTCACTGTTTCTGACACATTTCAGCAAGTGATTCACGAAATTCGAAATCTAACATCTAACTTTCTCTTAACAGGAAAATTCATTTCACCTCAATTAAGAGCGAATCTAAATTGTACATTAAACGATTTGCACCCGAAGATGGGTCCAAAAGATCCGCAATGCATCATGTAATTTAACAAAAAGAAAAATTGTTACTGAAGGCAAAACGACCGTGTATAAATTAATTAATAAAACCATCATTATTTTATTTATATTCATTGTTTCTATGGTACAGTTTATACCTTTTCTCAAATGCGAAGTTAACTAAAAAATGCAATCGTTTTAAACCGTGCGGCCGTCCGCTAACCTCCGATTCCACATAGTGGCCCCCGACACAAAACAACTGCTCAGCATTGGCCTAAGTGTGGTTTCACGGTCCTTCAAATACTTTCCACATATGATCGCAATTGTAACACGCGAACGGCTGACCGCCTTCGCCGTGTTCCAGACCATCGTTCCCAGGCGCTGTACTATGACAATCCGCCCTTTGTTAAGAAGTTTATGTTAACGGATTTCCCTCTTTGTGGCCCCTATGGCCGCTAGAATGATGTCTCATTCTCCTCTGCTCCTCCTCTAACTTTCCTTGCCACCTAAAGCAGCCACAACGCCACTAGGTGGCGTTCTATCTCGCGGTGATCAGCGGTCATAATGTTTCCGCTCATCGGTGTATTCTGACCTCATAAGAAAATCGTAAATTAAGCTAGCCGATCTGAAGAGAATTCTCAGAATGTATCACGAGGTTGAGAGTAGTGAGTCTATGTACCCCGCTTGTAGAAGTCCGCATCACATGTGCATGCTGTCAGGCACAGTCCTAAAGTACCTACTTCGCGACGCTCCGTAATAAACGTCGTATTTCAGCGAGTAATTACCGCACGGTAAATCCGCTTTTACACAGCATGCTATCAGCTAGCTGCGGTCACCGCTTGCGGACATTACACCCTAAGGCAGAGTCATACATTTCGTATCATTAATTCGCTTCACAGATTGGGGGGGGGGGGGGGGGGGGGGCAAGGAGGCAATTATCGAGGTAGCGACATATACAAGCACTTGTCTTACAGTTATCTATAAAACAGATTTCGTTGTCCGTCTAGAATGCTTCAATTTTCTTTAATTAAATGAACCGAGTTCATTCACCTAAACTGTACTCAGATCTGTAGATAAAAACAAAATAATTTACCAACATAAATACTACGATATGCAACACTACTGTTATACTAAACCTGAAATCAAATGTTCCAGAACGAACCTGAGTCCGCAAGGTAACTTTCAACAGGTGGTGTTTGGCATATGAACAACATAGATCCTACCAACACCCTATTTTCTCTTGCGACGTAGCATGCATAGTTTTTCTGTTAAGTTCGACGGCTTACTCCTGCAACAGGTACAATCAGACACTTTCTGGAATATTTCATTTTAGATTTGGTATAGGCCTAATAGCGATGTTGTATATAAGATATTGATTAGTACACATCGTTTCTTTTCAAGAAGACAGCAACCAGCCATGATTGACAATGTTATTTACTCTGTCGAAGTTTACGTAAGTTTTTGGCTCTTTATTCCCCTTTGTGGTGAAAGATTCTTGGGATGGTGTGCCACCAAAAATCCCGCGTAATTTTGTTGGAATTTTGTTGGAATATTGTTGGCTTGTATTCACGGCGTATTGCAGTACTATTTTATTTAACCGCACTGACTAAAGCAGCACACACACACACACACACACACACACACACACACACACACACACACACACACACACACACACACATGGTAAATGCACACAAAGATGGAGGTATCACAAATACAACGGTGCCAAAGAAATTTTCTCACACAAATATTGCAATATATACACTGATTTAACAACATTTACGAAGAATAAATGTTACATTACATGCATTTAACAGTCAATGAGCATTACTTACAAATAAACTCAATAGACGTAGCAACCATTTTTTCAGGAAGTGTTACTTAAATAATAATATTTAAATATTGTGATATACACAGGGAATAAAATAAGTGGTTAGAAATAAATATTGCGATAGCAGTAATTATATTAACATGTAATCGCTACTTGAAGGTTTAAATTAATTTAACAATTGTATTAATGTGTTATTGAAAAGGCTGCTATATTTCATTATACTGTTTGTATTGCATTACTAACTGCATGTTGTTGTCAAAAGGAGTGGTGTTTTTGTTTTAATTTGGAAAGTAGGTGGTTGAAATTTTATAGAATGCCTTCATTGGCTATATCTGTCTCTTTATTGAGGAGATTATGTAATGATTCACTTTTATATATGTATATTTCTATCTCTTTGAGTAGATTCATAAGGCTACCTTTCTTAGAATATTGAAATATTTGGATGTAGTCTTCAATGGTTTTTACTTCATGTCTCTTGAGAGTTGTAAGCACTGCAAATGCAGATTTTGATGGTTTGTTCAAACATATGATACCTAAATGTTGTGTGAAGCTAATCTCGAAACTTCTCCCAGCTGAGTTTATAAATGTACCAAATCTTTCCTATGGGAGACTGTAATTCCTTAAGTTATGAATGGCTAGCTGTTGAAGTTAGTGATATCTGTAGAAGCTTATATTTAGGTTTCTGTTTTTAAACAAATTACTTCTTTTGTATTACTTGCTTCCTAAAAAAGGAAGCGAGATGTATTTCCTGCAGTTTTCTGGTATCTTTTGTGTTAATTGGATATGTGTCTGATGTGAGGCTTTGTTGTCAGTTGTTTTTTTGGATTTTTTGGGATGGTTTATCAATCATGTGAGGGAAATATCCACTGTCTGAAACTATGGTTGTGACGATATTGTTCAGATGGTTCAGGTGGAATTTTATGTAAGCGATTTAATGTGGCCCTAAACTCTGCCATTCTATGCTGTTGATGCACACATGCCTACATAAAATTCCACTTGAACCCATACCAGAGGTGGCAGCATATACTAATAACCATCTAATTATCTGCAGAGGTAATGGTCTCTGAAAGAGTGGGAAGCACTAATCTTGTAGGTTTCCTGATTTTCGTCTCAGTGGTAACTGTCTTTTTTTTCTGATTCTAGATCTCCTATATGCAGCCAGTTTAACGCAAATGTGTGCCTTACCATAATGTATCTACCGAAGGTACCCAATGCTACGAGAAGTGGTTACATTGCGGTAGTGCTGAATGCACAAATGGACCGAATGACTTCTTGCTTGCAAAGTCTGCAAAGCCTGAATTACACCGGAGCAAAGGAAAGCGAACACAAGTGAAAGTGCATTCGGTGACAGTTTGCTGGTATTCACTACCAGTTGCTTGTATCTAGACTTTCGCTCTGCCAAAACTGTGGTTTGGTAGTTTTGGTACACTAGATAAACGACATAGTAAGTGATAGGACTACCAATAGTATTGATATGGAAATCAACGTACATAAATGTGCAACAGAAACTGTGAGTCGACGACCTCTCTTTGGTTATTTGTTTGCTTTTGCACAGAATTAGAACTGCACATCATTCAGTGTTAGTCTAGTGTGTATTTTATATCCTTACATAATATAAATTGCATTTTATAGGTAATAAAAATTAGTTGATGTGTAATTTCTGCAGTTTCATGTAACCTCTGACTCCTGTTCATCTATTTTCTCAAACTGAGTCTGTCTGCCAATCTCTCTTAAAACTCGCTTTCTATCCCTCTTCCCTATCCTAAAAAAGGCATCCCTCTGACACCTGAGACCACTGGTATTTTACCACTTGTGACAGTGTCCCCCCGATACAAGTACAGTTTAGACACACACACACACACACACACACACACACACACACACACACACACACACACACACACACACACATACAGCAGAAACACGTTTTATATAACTTTGAGGAAGTATTGAAGTGATGTTTGATATATTTTTGCCTTGCGGTTTTCTTATTTTACCTTTTTTCTGAGGAAATTGCGTTTTCTAGCACTATATGATAAATCCCTTGGTTGTCTTTATTTTTACTACAACAACTCTCTGTTTCACATTATAAATCAACAATTTTCGCATAAAACATGAATTAAAGATTGACAATTTCAATTTTGCCATAAATACTGGTTACTTTTAAATAACACACAGGAAGATAAATATGGAGAACAAAATTGTCGTGTAGATGACCTGGTCCTTTATATATCCTACAGATCGCATACATAAAGTAGGAGATTGTGATTAGGAAACACCTGATAGATATGCAACACACCTAACTTAGAGGTAATGCAGGTATGACATTAACTGACCAAAGCTACTACAGTCTGATTCTTCCTTGTTTACGTTGTGTACTGAGAGTTTAAGATGCCTCCGATAATTGTGAGTCCTGCCGACTGTGAAGTACAGGCCGTTACAAGATTTCTTAGTGCTAAAGGACTAAAAGCGATCGATATTTATCGTGAGAACTGTGTAGTTTACGGAGAAAGCACTATGAGTGGTGGAATGGTAAGAAAGTGGGTGAGAGAATTTAAAAATGGCCGCACAAATGTGCATGATGAACAACGGAGTGGGCGTCCTTCGGTCGTTAACGAAAGTTTGGTGCAGGAAAAGGACACTAAGGTGAGAGAAAACAGACGCTTTACGATTTCCTCCTTGCGGGATGACTTTCGAAATGTTTCTCGCAGTGTTTTGTATGGCACTGTGACCGAGCACTAGAATTACCGAAAATTGTTGGCACGGTGGGTACCGAAAATGTTGACGGATCTGCACAAAACCAAACGTTTAGACAGTGCATTGACTTTCCTTGAGCAGTACCACAACGACGGTGATGATTTATTAAGCCAAATTGTTAAGGGCGATGAAACTTGAGTGGCCTACATCACACCAGAACCAAAGCAACAGCCAATGGAAGTTGAGTAAGGGCTTCGTTTTGCCGCAAGACTATGCCCTTCCGCATGTGGCGAATCAGACCAAAAAATCTCATCACATCTTTTCGATGGGAAACTCTAGATCATCCTCCGTAAACCCCTGATCATGCGCCCAAAATCAAAGCAGCAAATAGAAATTTTGCAAGATTGCGTTTATTTTGCCACAAAACAGGTTAAACAGGTGACAGTAAAGTAGAAACAATGCAAAGAATTCAGAACTTAAACTACTGCAACATGCATAACGGTAGACAAAAATGTCCTTCGCTTTGTCCAACTTAGCGGATTTGAAAAATCCGTGCAAAAATAAAAACTACTTACGTGTTTGGGTACACCTTTTTTATTTTTCTCCATAGTCTCCTTTTACACATATACACTTCGTCCAACGCTGTTCTGATTTGTTGATCCCTTGCGAATAATAGGAATTGTCCAAGTCTTCAAAATAGCTATTAGTTGCTCC
This sequence comes from Schistocerca gregaria, assembly GCF_023897955.1. NCBI lineage: Eukaryota > Metazoa > Arthropoda > Insecta > Orthoptera > Acrididae > Schistocerca > Schistocerca gregaria. Next base: position 91,896,781 of record NC_064924.1, on the reverse strand, counting down.
TCGTTCAAATAAAATCTTTGTCCCACCAGCCAATTCTTCAAATTGCGGAACAAACAGTCGTCCGAGGGAGCCAAGTCTGGAGAAAAGGGGTGATGTGAAACGAGTTGGAATACATTTTACATTAATTTTGCGACCACAACTGCTGAGGTGTGCTGGTGCATTGTCGTGGTGGAAAAGGACCTTTTTGCGGCGTTTTTCCTGCAGCTCCGTTTCCAAACGGTCCAATAACGATGAATAATATGCACCTGTAATAGTTCTACCCTTTTCCGGATAGTCGATGTGGATTATCCCTTGCGAATCCCAAAAGACAGTCGCCCTAACGTTTCCGGACGAAGGAATGGTCTTCGCCTTTTTTGGTGCAGATTCTCCCTTAGTAACCCATTGTTTAGATTGCTGTTTGGTCTCAGGAGTATGGTATTGTACCCATGTTTCATCCACAGTGACGAAACGACGCTTAACGTCCTGCGGATTCTTCCTGAACAGCTGCAAACAATCCTTGCAACACTTCACACGATTCCGTTTTTGGTCAAGCATGAGCATATGCGGAACCCATCTTGCGGATAGCTTTCTCATGTCCAAATGTTCATGCGATATATTATGTACCCGTTCATTCGAGATGCCCACAGCACTAGCAAACTCACGCACCTTAACTGTTCTGTCATCCTTCATCATATCATGGATTTTATAAATGATTTCTGGTGTCGTAACCTCCACAGGGCGTCCAGAACGTTCAGCATCACGTGTGCCCATATGGCCACTCCGAAAATTTTGAAACCACTTATAAACTGTTCAGATCGAAGCTGCAGAGTCACCGTAATGTTTATCAAGGTTCTCTTTACTCTCTTGAGGCGTTTTGCCTTTCATAAAGTAATGTTTAATCACCACACGATATTCTGTTTCGTCCATTTTTTGACTGTCACTCGACTTCCGTGATTCACATGAATGTAAAAACAAAGAAATAGACCAATATGGCTGAAACTTGGTATGCATTCTTGCCAAAGATGTTACTAACTAAACATGGCCTCGATGGCGCCGGTGGTGCCATCTCTCGGACTTTGCAAACGCCCCTTGTAGATTACGACAACCGATTAATGGGCTTGGTATGGGATGTAACCTCTCTGGCAGCAATACAGGCCTGACAACGACGCGCCATGCTGTGGATGCTGTCATCAGTCTCATTTTGAGGCAATAAGGCCCATTGTTCCAGCAGAGCTGCTCCCAGTTTTGGAGAGTGGTTGGTGGAAGCTGACGTTATGGAAGTCATCTCCCTATTGCATCCCAGATATTCTCTAAGGGATTCGTATCGGGAGAGCGAGCAGGCCTCGCCATGAGTGCAGTATCTTCCGTTTCCAGGAAAACATCAAATACACTTGCCCTATAAGGTCGAGTATTATCGTCCATCACTACGAAGTCTGTTACCACAGCACCTCGCAACAACCACAGATGAGATCCCAAGATCTCGATACCTGACAGCACTTAAACCTTGTCGATTCACCCTACAATTTCACGAATAGGGGTTCGAGTGGTAAACATAATCCCTGCGCAGATCATTTCACAATGTTTGGGGTCCCAAAATCGTGTTCCACGTTCCCTCCAGATGCGAATCCACCGAGAATCACTCTCCAACCTAAATCGGAAATTATCTGTGAAAGCAATATTGGCCCACTGTCCGACTATCTAGGTGGCATGTTGTTGACTCCGCTCTAGACGTTCCTTTCTGTGAAGACACGTCAGAGGTAGACACACAGCAGGGTCTCCGACAATACAGGACACTCTGCCGAAGCCTTCTGCACACCGTTTGCCTCGATGCAACACGTCTAGTGCAGCACTAAGGCGGTACCGTCGTTCCCTTACAACCAAATGAGGTCCACTCTTCTGAAGTCAAACGTGGTCGGCCCTGCGCTGGTCTGCGGGACACAGTTTCTCGGTCTATAAACTTTCATCACATCCTAGGAACAAAAGAACGATTCACACTAAGCCATCGGGCCACATCAGTTTGCGATGTTCTGCTTCCATTCTACCTGTGCCCCTCTACCATTGAGTGTCTGGTAGGCGTCTTCTCTGTGCCATACTGCACCGTCTGTGACTGTGCACAGCGACTGTGGACGTGCGACTAGCCGGCAAACACTACCTCTTTTCATAGATGCCGTGACGTCTTCGTGGGCACGATTGTCCGTTGACCGGAACGCCATCGTCCGTGCAGAACAAGATCGTACGAATATTTCGGTGACAGTTTGTATGATTATATCGTGAATTAGACACAGGTCGGGGAAATAGCGGTTTGTTACTTTAATTTTGGACATCAGTGTGTGTTTCTTCCAGTGCAATTAAAACGTTAACCTTTCCCTCTTTTAATTCATTCTGTGGGCTTGTAATATAATCTAGAATGAGACTTTCACTCTGCAGCGGAGTGTGCGCTGATATGAAACTTCCTGGCAGATTAAAACTGTGTGCCGGACCGAGACTCGAACTCGAGACCTTTGCCTTCCGTGGGCAAGTGCTCTACCAACATTTTTTTTTTTTTTTTTTTGCTTCACCAGGAACAGGGTAAATGAACAAAAGATCTTTACTGGTACAAACTTAAATACAAGAAAAATGCCATCCTTCCGGCGAAAATAACACAAGACATGATACTCGTACAAGGTGAGCAAGTTTTTTAGTATGAACAAGGTGTAGGAAAAAAAACTAATAATACTGATGGAAGCTAAGAGGTGTAAAGCAATTTACAGTGGAGTGAGGGAAAAACCAGTGTTTATCTGGTGTAGTGCATAAAAGAAAGGAGGTGCGTGTCCATACGCCTACTCCACTATGGGTTACAATGTAGAAAGCAGCGCGAGGGGTCTCAGATGTCAGCAGGGGGGGGGGGGGGGGGGGCGGGAGTGCTGTCGGCGTGTGATACCATCCAACTGAGCGGGGGTGACGTAAAGATCGCGTGTAGGTAATTAGCGAAGAAGGCGCCGTAGCGCGGTCGCTGTTCGACTTCACTGTGGGCGGTTTGTAAGTACTGCCAGAAATCAAGGCGTGATTTGTCGCCATCATTATACATGTAGGTGATGGTCCATCCCTTGACCCATACAATCGCATGATATTTAGTAGCGGGGAAATAAGTATTCTCAGGATGGATAAAAGTCCATGGGTCAATCGAGTCCGGCGGAACACGGAGGTAACAGGCAATGAACTGTCGGGCAAGTTTCCAGACGTCACTGGTGGCAGCACAAGTCAGTTGATGGACATCGTCATCCATGAGGTGGCAGATGGAGCAGAGTGGAGAGTCCTTTAGTCCGATGGCGTGAAGACGATGATTTGTGGCGAATTTTTCATTTGCGACCTGGTACCATGTTGCCCGGACGTTGGAGGGAAGAAAAGGCTGGTGGATGTGACGCCAAACCGTGGGCCACCGCGTGGACGGATGTCGCAGTTCTATATTGTTGCTGGATATGGAACGAAGGAGTGGGGTGTAAAAATCTTTAGGTCGAGGAGAACGCGTGGTCGGTAAGTGTGTGTGAGCATAACTGAAGTCGACGATGAAATCAGAAATGTGCGCCAGATGGTGCTTGATGTGTCCGACTGGTACTGGTGGTGTTATGGTCGCGGGCACAAGAATTTCCAGCAAGCTGCGCGTAAGGGAGGTGCCCCCGTGCCACTGCTTGTGCATGGTGGACATGTACAAGGATGCCGCGCGTAGTCGCACATTGACAAGACCAAGGCCACCCGCTCGCGGGGGAAGGGTGAGCACGTCGTAGCGGACCTTAAAGAGCGTACCGGCCGTAAGGAAGTATCCGAAGGCAGCCTGGAGGCTGCGTCCAATAGTTGATGGCAGCGGGAGGACCTGTGCAATGTGGACCATTCTGGACGCCACATGTTGATTGAGGTATTGGACACGTTGTAAAGAATCGAGTCGTCGGAGAAGATTTTGTCGCACCGTCGTGCGGCTGGTTTGGAGAGCACGCCGAAAATTGATGGCAGCGGAGCGGCGCACGGTGGAGGTGAAAATGATACCAAGGTATCGTAGTTTCTGTATACACGGGAGAGGTGCTAAGTCTACGTGTGAGAGGCCGCGTCCAATGGGCATCGCCGCGGATTTAGTGACATTCATGTTACTGCCCGCTGCAGTGCCGTACGTTGATATCAAAGCAAGTACCGTGTGTGTTTCACTCCGTGAGCGGATCAAGAGGAGGAGGTCGTCCGCATACGCACGACATCGAAAACTGTGCTGTCGCAAAGTGAGACCAGAAAGGTGGCTCGTCAGACTCCCGATGAGTGGCTCCAGGCTGATGGCATAGAGTAGGGTCGAAAGTGGGCAGCCTTGCCGTACGGAACGTCGGATCGCCACTGGTCCCGCCACACGGCCATTAACCTGAATCAGCGATTCGGCGGTGCCGTACAGGCGCCGGATTACGTCGATAAAGGCTGGTGGAAAACCCATGCGGTTCATCACGGAGAACAGAAAAGGATGCCGCACTTCGTCAAATGCGCTGTCAAAATCAATGGCAACCACTGCGGCGCGGAGTCTGCACGCCGCTGCCAGTGCAATTAAATCGCGACATTCTCCTGTGGCCGTTTGTATATTAACTGAGCCGCCCGGAGATGTCTGTTCCGGGGATAGAATGCTAGGCAGGACCTTGCGGCATCGCGTTGCCAGGAGGCGTGTAAAACTTTTACAGTCTGCGTTAAGCAGAGTCAGGGGACGGTAATGTGCTGTCGTCACACCTGGTGTCGGTTTGTGGATGGGTATAATAATTCCCATGACGAAGGACGGCGGTACGGCGTTCCCCATCGTCAGCATTTCATGGAACATCGTTGTCCACCGTGACGCCATTAGTGTGAAGAAAGCGCGATAAAATTCTATCGGCAATCCGTCGACACCAGGTGACTTATTCAGAGCACCTTTTTTGATTGCATCGTGGATTTCGTCACGCGTAATGGGCTCCATCAGCTCATCCGCTTCGTCGCTGGTGAGGGTGCGAGTTACGTGTGGTAACATAGACTCCTCAGCGTAGTTGTTGGTAGTCTCCTCCTGGTACATTGTGCGGTAGTGGTCGACAAAGGCACTGACGATTTCGGCCTGGCAAGTGACATGCTGGCCGCGACAGGTTGTGATCTCGGTGATGAGTTGTTGTCGCCGATGTTTCCTATCGGAGGCGATATGATGCATGGTCGGATTTTCCTGTTCCGCCGAATCTTGATATCGGGTTCGCACCATAGCCCCCTGCAGTCGACGGCGTGTCAAAGTTACAATTTGGGCCTTAATCCTGCTGCGTTCCCTCTGGGTGTCGGGTGTGGGCGGTTGGGCGTCCAGGTCGCGGAGAACGGCGTAGAAATAGTCGGTAGTGTGCCGGCGCCACATAGCAACTTCCTTTCCATACTGAATCAAAGTACGTCGAATGGCAGGTTTGGCATATTCCAGCCACCAGGTCAAGGTCGTGCAGTATTTAGGTAAGCGACGTTCACAGGTGGCCCATGTCTCGGTAACACGTTGAAGGCATTCGGGATCATGAAGATGGGAGGTGTTTAGCTTCCACGGTGCACGACTACGCCAGACCACTTGCTTGGGGAAGAGAATGTTGCAGATGTAGGCACAGTGGTCCGAAAAGGCCAGTGGCCAAAGTTCTGCACCTTGGACTGCAGGTGTGAGTTCCCGAGAGACGTAAATTCTGTCCAGGCGGCACGCGGAGTGACTCGTCTGGTAAGTATTTCCAGGGGCGTCGCCGTGCTGAACTTCCCAAGTGTCGCGGAGCAACAGATCTCGGACGACAAGACGCAGTTCTTGACAGGTGTTGTAGTGGGGCACTTGATCTTTAGGGTGCAAGACACAATTAAAATCACCCCCAAACAAGTAATGGTCGCAGCGTCCAAGAAACGAAGGAGCGATTTCTTCTGAATAGAAGAGTGCCCTGTCGCGTCTGCGGGTGGAGCCTGACGGAGCGTAAATGTTGACGATACGCATCCCCATGACGGTGACGGCCATGCCTCTGGCAGATGGAAGGTATGTGATGTCGGTCACTGGAATGCCTTCTCTGGCGTAGATGGCTACGCCGCGTCCCAGGTGGTCACCAGGAGAAGGATAAGTGTTACATCCCGCGACGTCTGGAAGTGTGGCCAAGTGTACTTCCTGTAGTAGTGCTATATTGACGTCCGACGCCCATATCATCTCTCGCAGCAGTTGAAGTTTCACGGGTGAGCTGATGGTGTTAGTGTTGATCGTCGCTATTCGGTAGGTTTGGAGCCGTCCCCCGCCGTGAAGGGGAACTCCACCGGCGGAGGATGAAGAGGGGCGTGGCAACGGCGAGTCGTGCCGTGCGCCACCTGACGGCGTTATCAGCGGCGTAACGATGCTTCCGTCTGGGGTAACTCTGTCCCCAGCGTGTGGTCCGGGTCCTCATCGACGTCCTCACTCCACACTATTGAGGGCGCTGTCGTTGTGATGGTCGTACGTTCCACTTCGGTCGTAGGGGCGGAGGACGTCTCGGCGGCAGTCGCATCGGTGGAGTCCATTGGTTCAGGAGCACCTGAGCGAGCCAGTAGAGTTGGCATCGAAACATCCACAGTCGGCGTCATGTTGTCGTCATTCGTATCGTCGTGTAGGTTCTCTGAGGCCTCGTCGTGTCGGACGCCCTCTGGAGCATCAGGGGGAGGTGACCCGTCTCGTTCCGAGACCGTACGGCGCCTCCTCTTGCGCCTCTTAGGTGAACGTTGTTTGCGGGTTCGTCCCTCTGTGTCGGAAGACGGAAGGGAGTCGCGTCGCTCTGAGAGGAAGGCCGTCGCGGGAACGTCAAATGAAGGGGTATCCATATGTTCAGGCTGGTGGGTGTCGGAAGTCGTCGCTGTTGGTAGTCGCGCCGTAGTAGCGTCTGGCTTTGAGCGCGACGTGTCGGCCCCGGCGGTATCCATAGCAGCTGGAAGGGCGGCCAGTGGGAGGAAAAGAGAGTGCCGATGCGTAGGTGATCGGTAAAATCGTCGTCGGAGCCGTAGGTGCCACGGTAGCGCGTGGTAATTGGGTGATCCGTCGCTGAAGACACTCAGATCTGAGGTGGCCTTCTTTTCCGCACCCGGAACAGGTCTTGGGCTGGCCGTCGTATATGACAACCGCTCGGCACCCGCTAATTTGCAGGTAAGATGGCACGTGGCGATGGAGGTCGATGGTGATCTGCCGTACACCGTTAAGAACGGGGTACGTTTGGAATTGCGCCCAGCGTTCGGCAGTGTGGCCATGTACAGTGCCATAGGGGCGGAAAGCCGCGATAACGTCTTCCGCCGGTAGCTCGAATGGGAGTTCGAAAACTCGTATGGTGCGCATTCCTAAGCCGGCATGGTCGGCAGTGACCGCTCCGACATTGCCGTCGGCGTGGCAAAAGCGTAATCCATGGTTGGTGTCACGAAGTATTCTTTCACACACCGCGTCATTGACAACTTTCACGTACACAGTACTGCTTAATGTGGACAAATGGATACCCAAGATGTCGGAAGCTGGGATCTTAGCAACGTCGCGTAGGAAGCGTTCCACTTCCAAGGCCTTTGGTCGTGCGTATTCGTTGCAGAAGTTGAATCGTAAAGTTGATTTTCGAAAACGGTTGGCCATGGCTCTAGTGCACGTAAGCGACACGTAAGCGACGGCCGCTGAAATGTAAACAACAGCGAGCGCGCGCGCTCCGCAGGCGGAAACAACAACACGTCCGCACTGCACGGCGGCGAAAGCCGGACTGACCAACTGAGCTACCCAAGCACGACTCACGCCCCGTCCTCGCAGCTTTACTTCTGCCAGTACCTCGTATCCTACCTTTCAAACTTTACAGAAGCTCTCCGGCGAATCTTCCAGAACTAGCACTCCTGAAAGAAAGGATATTGCGCAGACATGGCTTAGCCACAGCCTAGGGGATGTTTCCAGAATGAGGTGTTCACTCTGCAGAGGAGTGTGTGCTGATATGAAACTTCCTGGCAAATTAAAATTGTGTGCTTGGGTAGCTCAGATGGCAGTCGGCTCTCAGCCATGGCAGCGTGCGGACGGCCTCGCGCGCCGGCCCCGTGCTCCGCTGCAGGTTTGTTTACTTCCGCGTCATAGCTTTAAGGCTTGTGTCCGTCCACCGTCAACAACATGTCGAGCGCTTACCGCCGTGCGACCCTTAAAGTTTCCTTCCCAGCTGGACATGCACGACCTCGTGCACATGAAGTTGAAACGTTCCTACATGAAGAAGTTCGTTTTGATCCTAACCACGTTATGTTGTTGTTGTTGTTGTCTTCAGTCCTGAGACTGGTTTGATGCAGCTCTCCATGCAACTCTATCCTGTGCAAGCTGCTTCATCTCCCAGTACCTACTGCAACCTACATCCTTCTGAATCTGCTTAGTGTACTCATCTCTCGGTCTCCCTCTACGATTTTTACCCTCCACGCTGCCCTCCAATGCTAAATTTGTGATCCCTTGGTGCCTCAAAACATGTCCTACCAACCGATCCCTTCTTCTAGTCAAATTGTGCCACAAACTTCTCTTCTCCCCAATCCTATTCAATACCTCCTCATTAGTTACGTGATCTATCCACCTTATCTTCAGTATTCTTCTGTAGCACCACATTTCGAAAGCTTCTATTCTCTTCTTGTCCAAACTAGTTATCGTCCATGTTTCACTTCCATACATGGCTACACTCCAAACAAATACTTTCAGAAACGACTTCCTGATACATAAATCTATATTCGATGTTAACAAATTTCTCTTCTTCAGAAACGCTTTCCTTGCCATTGCCAGTCTACATTTTATATCCTCTCTACTTCGACCATCATCAGTTATTTTACTTCCTAAATAGCAAAACTCTTTTACTACTTTAAGTGTCTCATTTCCTAATCTAATTCCCTCAGCATCACCCGATTTAATTTGACTACATTCCATTATCCTCGTTTTGCTTTTGTTAATGTTCATCTTATATCCTCCTTTCAAGACACTGTCCATTCCGTTCAACTGCTCTTCCAAGTCCTTTGCCGTCTCTGACAGAATTACAATGTCATCGGCGAACCTCAAAGTTTTTACTTCGTCTCCATGAATTTTAATACCTACTCCAAATTTTTCTTTTGTTTCCTTTACTGCTTGCTCAATGTACAGATTGAATAACATCGGGGAGAGGCTACAACCCTGTCTCACTCCTTTCCCAACCACTGCTTCCCTTTCATGCCCCTCGACTCTTATTACTGCCATCTGGTTTCTGTACAAATTATAAATAGCCTTTCGCTCCCTGTATTTTACCCCTGCCACCTTTAGAATTTGCAAAAGAGTATTCCAATCAACATTGTCAAAAGCTTTCTCTAAGTCTACAAATGCTAGAAACGTAGGTTTGCCTTTTCTTAATCTTTCTTCTAAAATAAGTCGTAAGGTCAGTATTGCCTCACGTGTTCCAACATTTCGACGGAATCCAAACTGATCCTCCCCGAGGTCTGCATCTACCAGTTTTTCCATTCGTCTGTAAAGAATTCGCGTTAGTATTTTGCAGCCGTGGATTATTAAACTGATAGTTCGGTAATTTTCACATCTGTCAGCACCTGCTTTCTTTGGGATTGGAATTATTATATTCTTCTTGAAGTCTGAGGGTATTTCGCCTGTCTCATACATCTTGCTCACCAGCTGGTAGAGTTTTGTCATGACTGGCTCTCCCAAGGCCGTCAGTAGTTCTAATGGAATGTTGTCTACTCCGGGGGCCTTGTTTCGACTCAGGTCTTTCAGTGCTTTGTCAAACTCTTCACGCAGTATCGTATCTCCCATTTCGTCTTCATCTACATCCTCTTCTATTTCCATAATATTGTCCTCAAGTACATCGCCCTTGTATAAACCTTCTATATACTCCTTCCACCTTTCTGCCTTCCCTTCCTTGCTTAGAACTGGGCTGCCATCTGAGCTCTTGATATTCATACACGTGGTTCTCTTCTCTCCAAAGGTCTCTTTAATTTTCCTGTAGGCAGTATCTATCTTACCCCTAGTGAGATAAGCTTCTACATCCTTACATTTGTCCTCTAGCCATCCCTGTTTAGCCATTTTGCACTTCCTGTCGATCTCATTTTTGAGACGTTTGTATTCCTTTTTGCCTGCTTCATTTACTGCATTTTTATATTTTCTCCTTTCATCCATTACATTCAATATTTCTTCTGTTACCCAAGGATTTCTAGCAGCCCTCGTCTTTGTACCTACTTTATCCTCTGCTGCCTTCACTACTACATCCCTCAGAGCTACCCATTCTTCTTCTACTGTATTTCTTTCCCCTATTCCTGTCAATTGTTCCCTTATGCTCTCTCTGAAACTCTGTCCAACCTCTGGTTCTTTCAGTTTATCCAGGTCCCATCTCCTTAATTTCCCACATTTTTGCAGTTTCTTCAGTTTTAATCTACAGGTCATAACCAATAGATTGTGGTCAGAGTCCACATCTGCCCCTGGAAATGTCTTACAACTTAAAACCTGGTTCCTAAATCTCTGTCTTACCATTATATAATCTATCTGATACCTTTTAGTATCTCCAGGGTTCTTCCACGTATACAACCTTCTTTCATGATTCTTAAACCAAGAGTTAGCTATGATTAAGTTGTGCTCTGTGCAAAATTCTACTAGGCGGCTTCCTCTTTCATTTCTTAGCCCCAATCCATATTCACCTACTATGTTTCCTTCTCTCCCTTTTCCTACACTCGAATTCCAGTCACCCATTACTATTAAATTTTCGTCTCCCTTCACTATCTGAATAATTTCTTTTATTTCATCGTACATTTCTTCAATTTCTTCATCATCTGCAGAGCTAGTTGGCATATAAACTTGTACTACTGTAGTAGGTGTGGGCTTCGTATCTATCTTGGCCACAATAATGCGTTCACTATGCTGTTTGTAGTAGCTTACCCGCATTCCTATTTTCCTATTCATTATTAAACCTACTCCTGCATTAACCCTATTTGATTTTGTGTTTATAACCCTGTAGTCACCTGACCAGAAGTGTTGTTCCTCCTGCCACCGAACTTCACTAATTCCCACTATATCTAACTTTAACCTATCCATTTCCCTTTTTAAATTTTCTAACCTACCTGCCCGATTAAGGGATCTGACATTCCACGCTCCGATCCGTAGAACGCTAGTTTTCTTTCTCCTGATAACGACATCCTCCTGAGTAGTCCCCGCCCGGAGTTCCGAATGGGGGACTATTTTACCTCCGGAATATTTTACCCAAGAGGATGCCATCATCATTTAATCATACAGTAAAGCTGCATGTCCTCGGGAAAAATTACGGCTGTAGTTTCCCCTTGCTTTCAGCCGTTCGCAGTACCAGCACAGCAACGCCGTTTTGGTTAATGTTGCAAGGCCAGATCAGTCAATCATCCAGACTGTTGCCCCTGCAACTACTGAAAAGGCTGCTGCCCCTCTTCAGGAACCACACGTTTGTCTGGCCTCTCAACAGATACCCCTCCGTTGTGGTTGCACCTACGGTACGGCCATCTGTATCGCTGAGGCACGCAAGCCTCCCCACCAACGGCAAGGTCCATGGTTCATGGGGGGGAACCACGTTATAGGAATCCATTTTTCGATCTCGAGTAGTGTCGTTCATATTAAAATGACAAACACCGAGGTGTGTGAAAATGTTATTCGCCGCCATACCAATGGACTTAAGTTCAAATCCTCTGATGGTCACGTCGAAGCAGCAAAACTTGAACTAGCGGAGTACGGTAAACGCGCGATTAGGGTGTTTGAACTACCTTTTGAAGTGCCGAAGGACGTAGTTGTCTCTCCGTTACAACCATACGGTAAAGTCATCGGTTACGTAGAGGAAAAATGGCAAACCTTCACGACCTACCATGTCCTTAATGGTGTGCGTCAGATCAAAATTGAACTGACAAAACATATACCATCATACCTGACAATTGGCGGTGTGCGAGCCATTGTCATGTACGACGGCCAACCCCGAACATGTGCGGGTTGTGGACAAGAAGGCCACGTCAGATCCGCCTGCATGCGACGCCGCCTGATCCAGACGCCAGTCGGCGAGGAAGCGTCCCCAGCGGTGATCACTCAGATCCCTGTCACATCTGCCAAGGTTGCCCAGGAAGGTAGCACCTCTACACAGGGTCTTGCAGCTCCGTTGACGTCGTCTGATCAGGCAGATGCAACCGCTACTGTGATTCCTTCTGAGGTGCCACAGACGCCAGATCCTGACCTGCCACATCATCGCAGCACTGTGACTGAAAATGCTCCTGAGATGGACGTTGATCCGGGAGTGGTACCTATTTCTGCTTTCCTTCAGACTGGTCCTGAGTCAGACGAAAGCCACCCACAGTCAGACTCGGAACGACCTGCTCGAAAACAAGGGTCGACACGAAAGAGGAAGAAACGTAGCCGTACACCCCCTGATGAATCCATTCTACGGATGGATGCCAGAGATGCAGAACCGAAGATGGACGACAAACCGCTCTACGATGTCCAAAAGTCTGATTCGAACGACCCGCCACAGGCGACCACTTTGAAAGTCTATATGCTGAGCCGAAAACTACGTCTCCTCTCCACATGGATGATGTACACAGTCGGTACCCTACCGCAGTATCAGTCTCCTGGGCAGGCGACGTGGAGATCAAAGGGACTGGGGTGGACGGTGCTGATGATGGGGCGCCCCCATCGGTTGCGCCCGCGCCCGCAAACTCTCCACAATAGCAACCTCTTCAGCGGACGGGCAAGATCGACGACCTCTCGCTCCCGAAGAAGCAGCCCCACCTGTGCCTGTGGGACTCCAACACCAGCATTATCGTGTCGCAACGATTAACCTCGCGACCATTCGTGCGTCCCACAAACTAGCGCTGCTTCGCGATATGATTTATGATGCGGACATTGATATTGCGCTTTTTAAGGAAGTGCATGTCGCCGATTTTTCACCATACATGCCTTCACGGCGCATCTTTCTCCCACTTCGGACACCGGTAGTAGTGTTGCCATCATCTTACGAGAAGGTCTTCCTGCCGAAGATGTCCTATACCTCACCAACGCCAGAGATATGGCCCTTACTCTCTTTGGTGTACGCATCGTCAACGTTTATGCGCCGTCGGGCTCCAGCTACCGCCGTGAACGCAATGCCTTCTTCGCAGATGAAGTTACACCCCTTTTTATGGGACCACACGATGACTGGGTCATGGGTAGGGACTTCAACTGCACCCAGCGACCTCAGGATCAATTGCCGCGTCACTCACCATGCGCAGCTCTGGAAACAGTCGTGACGCGGCTACAATTTGTCGACACGTGGAGACATGTTCACGCTGATCGTTTGGGCTGTACGTACTACACTGCGCACTCCTCTAGCCGACTGGATCGCATGTACATCTCGCGATCTCTAATTCAACACACATAACACGCTGAAATCTGGCCTGTTGCTTTCTCAGATCATGAGGCTTACTTCTGTGACGTTGTTCTCACAAGACAGGCAGTATGGCACGGACGTGGTTTATGGAAACTGAACACGGCACTTCTTAATTCACCTGACTGTCGACTTCTAATAGAAGACACTTGGATCACATGTAATAGACGCCGTCCCACGTATCCGTCTACCATATCCTGGTGGATCCAGTGTGCAAAACCTGCTCTTCGAAAAACTTTGATCCGGTATGGCAAAGATGTTGTCGCCTGGAGGAAGAGCACTATGGACTTTTACTACAGGATCCTACGAGAATGCTCCACGATGCCAGCCTCCCCTGAGCGACATACAAGGATGAACCATGCTAAGGCCCAAATTTCCAATCTCATGTGAAGGCATTTCGAAGGAGCGATAGTACGATCTCGTACTGCTGATCACATGCCTCATGAACATCCATCTATGTACCATATCATCCAAGAACGCCAACATCGACGTCGAAAATTGATTCCCGTCCTAACAGACCAAGAAGGGCGTCGCTATGTAACCCAATCTGCAATAGGGAATGTGCTTCACGCCCACTACCAGCAGCTCTACGCCGCAATTCCACATTCCCCAGAGTTGATCGAGGAAGTCTCACAGCTCAACTTCGGTGGTCTCCCAGGAGATGCGGCGATTGACTTGGTGTCAGAGGTGACTGATGATGAAGTCCGCGATGCGATCCGAGCAGGAACCATCAATCTCTCCCCAGGACCCGACGGTGTTCCTTTCGAATTTTATCGCACCTTCCGTGATTTGTTAGTGTCCACCTTCACCTCCATCTGTCGGGAACTGATGTCTCCGGAAGTACCTGTGCCGGACGCTTTCATGGAAGGAATTATTATTCCTGTACATAAACCGCATAGTGGCAACAATATCAGTGATTAGCGGCCCCTCACCCTCCTTAACAGTGATATGAAAATCTTCACTCGCCTTTTGGCGGCACGACTTAAAAACGTTGCCCGATATGTTGTGCCGCCAGACCAAGCATTTTTGGGAGGGGATAATAATATCCGCACGGCTTTATGCCGCTACAGGGATATGATTGCCGTTACCCAGGCACAACGCCTCTCTGGGGCACTTTCGTCTTTGGACTTTAGTCAAGCTTTTGATAGGGTTGACCATTCGTTCCTTACGGCCGTTCTCCACCATATGGGTTTCCCAGTCGCCGTTATCACGGTAGTGATGCGCCTTCTGCGGGGTGCCTCTTCCAGGATTATGTACAATGGAAGACTCACTCCTACGATAAAAAAAGGTCGCTCCGTACGTCAAGGTTGCCATCAGCGATTTTGTACGCCTTTTCCTTGGAATTCTTGCTATGTGAACTCAGACAACGTTTGGTAGGGTTGTCCATAGATCGATACCGATTCTGTTGCACGGCCTATGCTGACGATGTAGTCATCTGTTTACGTAATGCCGGCGAGGTTCGAGCTGTTTTGACGTGGGTAGCGACTTTTGGTGAGGCGTCGGGTAGCTCTTTAAACCTACGTAAGTCACAAGTTATGTTCATTGGCACGGGACTCCCTGTGGAGTGTGTTACACCTCTCACCACCATTGATACCATTCGCTGTTTGGGAATAGACTTTTCATCCGATCTCCGGCGTTCAGTGGCCATCAACTGCCGACGCCTCCTTTTAATGATCAGAGCAGGTCTTATGGACCATCGCCTTCGATCCCTAGATATTCTCCAATGAGCTTGATATGTCTATATTTATATCGCATCCCGAGTTCCCCATGTAGCACAAGTTCTACCTTCCCACTTACTGTGGCACGTCGCATGTAGGCAGCGATGGCATCTTTCGTCAGCTCCGGGCTGTTGTTCAAAGTTAACTATGCAACCCTTACTCTTCCCCGTGAACGAGGTGGGATAGGTCTGTTTCACGTGCCGGATAGAGCTCGCGCCCTATTTGTCAGCTCCCAGATGACGGTATGGACACGATGCCCAACGAGCCTCACTGGTCTCTTCCTGTCGGCATATTCGTCGGTCTCACTGTCAGCCCCAGTGATGATCTCGGACGTTCCGGCCCAGTTCCATTATTTACGATACTTCTTTCTTGAACTCAGTTATTTACGCCTCACCTTACCAAGACAGCTTTTACTCAAGACAAAGTCAGTATACAATGTCCTCCAATTAGGTCGTCCACCTAACCCGATTGAACGAAAGTTCCCCCCAGGTTGACTGGCGTCATGTATGGCGCGCGGTTTTCGCCCGTTACCTTGACAGGAATGTTCAATCTGTCTGGTACCTAACTGTTTATGGTAAGCAAATCAATCAATCTCGCCTTCATCGTATCCACCTCGCCCAATCACCTCTCTGTTCCACGTGTGGAGTGCCAGACAATGATGAACATCGGTTTGTTTGCGGACCGGCGACGGAGGTTTGGCAATTGATTCGTCGTATATTCGCTTTTCTAACGCGGGACATTCCGGATCGGATTACTCTCCTTTCATTATTATTTCCGGATCGTGAATATTTTCCTCGGACAAAGACCAATGCTGTGAATTGGATTCGCGGACATGCCATTCACTACCTATGTGGGCAAACGGTAGACTCTGTAGTCGATTTTTGGACATACCTCAATGACCGTCATTATGTCGTTGTCCGTCACCCAAAATACAGACAATTTTTCTCGAACTTTCTTGGGACTGCTTTCCACGACCCGCCTTGCAGCTGGAATGTGTTAAGCCAAGAGAGAAGAACGTTTCCTGTTCGAACCAATGAACATTTCTGAACAATTGAACAGAACATATCAATTTCGAGAAGACGTGACTCAACATATTACCAGCGGGGCGCAGAAGGCCTCTGATCAATTACATAACAAAACTATACAAAAACAAAAAAAATATAATAACATAACAACAATAAAAATAAAAATAAAATTCACAAAAAGGAAGATTTTGTTTTGTTTGTAAGGATAGCCCTAACCTTGATTTCCTATATTTGCCCTGGTATATAGGCAGCTCTCTGGGGTAGTCAGGAGCCAACGCCTGAAGTGGACCAGATTTTTTTTTTTTTTTTTTTTTTTTTTTTAGGATGAAAAGTGGCGGTGGCACTTGGTTATTTTTAAGTTCCATTTGCTTAAAGGGGTTTCACAAAGCACATAAAATGTCAAAAAAAGAGGGTTCGCTGCCCTCTGTCAAAAAAAAAAAAAGGTTCCTAGTTCGAGTCTCGGTCCTGCAACAGTTTTAATCTGCCAGGAAGTTTCAATGCACGTCTTCTTGTACCAAACTACATATTACACGCGAAATTCCTGATTTCATTTCCAATATAAATTCTCAATTATCGATATTTTATGAAACGTTGTTAATAAAGGTTGCTTAAATTATGAAACATAACAATTTAATTTGTAGGAAAAAACTGAAAAACCAATTAGCTCTTATTGTTTTATACCACAGATGTAGTATCTCACGAAGCAGAGTGATACGTGTCATAGAAACGTGAAAAGCAATCATTTTCACAATTGTCTCTGAGCACTATGGGACTTAACACCTGAGGTCATCAGTCCCCTAGAACTTAGAACTACTTAAACCTAACTAACATAAGCACATCACACACATCCATGCCCGGGCCAGGATTCCAACCTGCGATCGTAGAGGTCGCGCGGTTCCAGAGTGTAGCGCCTAGAACCACTCGGCCACTCCGGCCGGCTTTTTCACAATTTCGAGCACTATAGAAATGCTATGTTTTTACAATTTCCATTGTGCCATCATAATGTGAACCCAACAGAACTGATCTGGGGCTAGTTGAAGGGTGTTTTGCTATAAATAACAAGACAGTTAATCTGGCAGACGTACTGGAACTTAACACACAGCTTTTTCACATGTCCCTGCCGAACGCTGGCGGTAGATACACTGGCAAGTTATAAAAGAGGAGGAGAAAATGCGGCGCCTGGATTGCTTCGTGGATTCTGTTGTTGATCGGGTCGTTATCAACGTTGCAGATGACAGTTCTAGAACTGAAATGTATTTCTCGGATTCGGATAAGGAAGGAGGTAAGAGGTTACAAGAGAACTGACTGTAATTAATACCTTCAGTGGCTTCAGTATTCAAGTACATGGTGGATCCATGCACTAGGCTTTTGCATCACAAACAGCTCGCTCAGAAAAATTATATGGTGTTTATGTTAAGAATTTTCATCACTCTTATTTGTAATTAGAATACTATGCTAGGTAAGAACGAGAGTATTTTATGCTTTCTTCCTGGTCATCTAAGAAGCGTGTGGTAGTGCTGAAGTCTTGACGAATATTGTTTCATTCTCTTTAAAGATTAAATGACAGTCTAAGCTATATTGTTTGTCTGTTCTTTCTTTTTCGTCGGAAGTGCTACTGTTCACATCATTGCAGGTTAGTTGGACCCCTGGCTGGCCAGGGCTGTCCAAGTTTAATACGCCGATAAAGCTGTTGTTCCGCTTTAACGCGCAGTGTGTGTGCGTGTAATACATCTTAAAACGTATCCTTATAATCGTACCTGACTGTGCTGGACAAAGCCTGGCTTCTGCTCCAGGTGAAACGAAATCCAATGAGATTCAAGCAAACGCGGAAGAATACGTGGTACAACGTTTACATCAAAAAAATGTTCAAATGTGTGTGAAATCTTATGGGACTTAACTGCTAAGGTCATCAGTCCCTAAGATTACATACATGGGAGCCTTTATATTTTATGAAGTAACTGCTTTTTCATGAGATGAGAAAACATTTTATTTTTTAAGCACAGATCAAAAACTAACAAGAATAAACAACTCGTAACCAAGCCGACTGCGGCAAAGATAAATATCTATCAGCTGGAGCTTTCACCCGCTTTTTTTGGCACAGTGGATAAATGACGTCGCCACATCAGCCCCCTCCTTTTGAAACCAGGTGCACCAGGTATGTGGGGAAACTTGCACTTGATGTTTCTACCGACTCTCGTGAAAACATCTGGTGCAGGCAATGGCTGCTCCTGTTCTGCACTTGCTGCTTCTTTGTCCTCTTCTGAAACCGAGGGCTCGGCGAGACTATCTGCTGTTTCTTTGGCCTCCATGTTTGAGGGTGATTTCGCAGACCGAGGAAGGAGTGTACCCTCCTCGGTGTAAGCAGGTTTAGGCCGCTCAATTGAGACTGTCTCTTCTTTACCATCCTTATCGATTTTGAAGCCGTGGCTTCCTCTTGTGATTGCCCTGTATGGTCCAGAGTAAGGCGAAACAAGCGGCGGGCGCACCGTATCCTCCCTACGCCACACGTGGGACGTTGCTTGCAGGTCTTTATGTAAAAACACTCTCCGGTCTCCATGTCTAACAGGGTTAGTGGGTTTGATGTTTCTCATTCTAATGCTGAGTTGTCTCGCGAATTGCGTGCATAGCTCAGGGGCAAACGGCCGTGTAGATGCTGGAACGATAAATTCTCCAGGAACCCTCAATTGTTAGCCATAAACCAATTCTGCGGAAGAGCATTGTAAGTCCTCCTTCGCGGCCGTTCTCAATCCGAGTAGGACCAGCGGTAGTGCTTCAGGCCGTGAAGTGGAACTACACATTAATGCAGCTTTGAGCGTGCGGTGTAATCGTTCCACCATTCCATTACTAGATGGATGATACCTTGTGGTGCGTAGATGGTTGCACCCGCACAGTAGTAAAAGTTCATTGAAAAGTTGGCTTTCAAACTGCCTTTCGCGATCTGTTGTTATGTTCTGCGGAACGCCAAACCTGGAGAACCATGAATGCAACAGTGCTTTTGCAACCGACTCCGCAGAAATGTCTTGTATTACAACTACTTCTGGCCACCTGGTAAAACGATCAATGATTGTGAGCAGATAGCGTTGTTCTGAAGAGCATTATAGCGGGCCCACAATGTCCACATGTATATTTGAAAATCTTGCAGATGGCGTCGGGAAGTCAGCAATAGGTGCAAAGACATGTCTGCTGATTTTATTACGCTGGCATGTTAGGCATGCACGCGCCCATGCACGACAATCTTTTTGTATTCCAGGCCACACTACTTTGGAGGAAACTAAATTGGCAGTAGCTCGTACTCCTGGATGTGATAGGTTGTTGCTGTTGTTGCGGTCTTCAGTCCTGAGACTAGTTTGATGCAGCTCTCCATGCTACTCTATCCTGTGCAAGCTTCTTCATCTCCCAGTACCTACTGCAACCTACATCCTTCTGAATCTGCTTCGTGTATTCATCTCTTGGTCTCCCTCTACGATTTTTACTCTCCACGCTGCCCTCCAATACCAAATTGGTGATCCCTTGATGCCTCAGAACATGTCCTACGAACCGATCCCTTCTTCTGGGCAAGTTGTGCCACAAACTTCTCTTCTCCCCAATCCTATTCAATACTTCCTCATTAGTTATGTGATCTTCCCATCTAATCTTCAGCATTCTTCTGTAGCACCACATTTCGAAAGCTTCTATTCTCTTCTTGTCCAAACTATTTATCGTCCATGTTTCACTTCCATACATGGCTACACTCCATACAAATACTTTCAGAAACGACTTCCCGACACTTAAAGCTATGCTCGATGTTAACAAACTTCTCTTCTTTAGAAACGCTTTCCTTGCCATTGCCAGTCTACATTTTATATCCTATCTACTTCGGCCATCATCAGTTATTTTGCTCCCCAAATAGCAAAACTCCTTTACTACTTTAAGTGTCTCATTTCCTAATCTAATTCCCTCAGCATCACCCGACTTAATTCGACTACACTCCATTATCCTCGTTTTGCTTTTGTTGATGTTCATCTTATATCCTCCTTTCAAGACACTGTCCATTCCATTCAGCTGCTCTCCAAGTCCTTTGCTGTCTCTGACAGAATTACAATGTCATCGGCAAACCTCAAAGTTTTTTTTTCTTCTCCATGGATTTTAATACCTACTCCGAATTTTTCTTTTGTTTCCTTTACTGCTTGCTCAATATACAGATTGAATAACATCGGGGAGAGGCTACAACCCTGTCTTATTCCCTTCCCGACCACTGCTTCCCTTTCATACCCCTCGACTCTTATAACTGCCATCTGGTTTCTGTACAAATTGTAAATAGCCTTTCGCTCCCTGTATTTTACCCATGCCACCTTCAGAATTTGAAAGAGAGTATTCCAGTCAACATTGTCAAAAGCTTTCTCCAAGTCTACAAATGCTAGAAACGTAGGTTTGCCTTTCCTTAATCTTTCTTCTAAGATAAGTCGTAGGGTCAGTATTGCCTCACGTGTTCCAATGTTTTTACAGAATCCAAACTGATCTTCCCCGAGGTCGGCTTCTACTAGTTTCTCCATTCGTCTGTAAGGAATTCGTGTTAGTATTTTGCAGCTGTGACTTATTAAACTGATAGTTCGGTAATTTTCACACCTGTCAACACCTGTTTTCTTTGGGATTGGTATTATTATATTCTTCTTGAAGGGTGAGGGAATTTCGCCTGTCTCATACATCTTGCTCACCAGATGGTAGAGTTTTGTCAGGACTGGCTCTCCCAAGGCTGTCAGTAGTTCCAATGGAATTTTGTCTACTCCAGGGGCCTAGTTTCAACTCAGGTCTTTCAGAGCTCTGTCAAACTCTTCACGCAATATCGTATCTCCCATTCCATCTTGACCTACATCTTCTTCCATTTCCATAATATTGTCCTCAAGTACATCGCCCTTATCTTGCGATTATGGCAGCTGATGAGTGGCACCAATGTATTAAGACGTCCGGCCTCACACTCTCCAACATTAGTTGCTGGAAAGTATTTAGAAGAAATGGTCGGGATAAGGAAATGTTTAAAGTAATACATAAGAGCTATATGCACCTCACCAAATTTGTAATCAGCATAAAATATACAACGAACAATGAAACTAGCCCGACCGGTTAGCCTCGCGATCAAACGCGCAGCTTCCCGAGCGGGAAGGCGTGCCGGTTCCCGGCATGCATCCGCCCGGCGGATTAGTGTCGAGTTCCGGTGTGCCGGCCAGCCTGTGGCCGGGTCTTACGGCGGTTCTCCACCTGCCTCAGCTAATTCGGGCTGGTTCCCTTTATTTCGGCTCAGTTACAGTACGTCGGCGATTGCTGCGCAAACACTGTTTCCACACACACATACACCATAATTACTGTACCACGCAAACATTGGGGTTACACTCGTCTGGTAAGAGACGTTCCCAGGGGGGTCCACTGGGGGCGAACTGCACGATAACCCTGGGTTCGGTGTGGGGCGGCGGCGTGGTGAATGGACTGTTATGGGGTTGTGAAACACTGACGGCTACTGCGGGGACGGAGCCTCTCCGTCGTTTCTAGGTTCCTAGTTCAATACACAAGAATGAAACTACCTTCTGCCCAGCTTGCAGTCGAGGGGAGCGCTAAGGGAAGAAAGACGATAGCCGATCCTGCTGCCCCAGCATTTACTCTTAAGGAAAATACTACAGAGAAGCTCTCTCAGAATAATTTTAAACTACAAATACATTCGATCGTATCATCTCTGGATTTGAGAAGCCACCAATCTCTCTACAAAAATTTTGCTGTGAACACTATTTAATTAGAGATACGATGCAAAATTTTTATATTCAGAGAGATTTATTTTGAATATCGAGCGCGCTGTTTTTGAAAAAGTAAGCAAAACGGCGTACGAAAAGGAAGACTTTAAATATCTTGATTTGTACGTCAACTGCGTGGAGTTATTACACTTAACACAGAATTTCAGCTTCCCCTGGTATTATTACAGAATTTTGCACATGTCGCATGACGCCTTTCGCTGGTTTCCCATTACAATTGAGAAACGCAACACTAATTACCGACAACCAACGTAACCTGAAGAAAGGCTAGTATATACATTTCGCTGTTATTAGCAACTGGAGACATTTCAATTACTGCAGTGATTGCTTCTCATTTCAATAGCTGCTACATCTCAGATACATTATGATGTATCCAGTGACATAAGCGAAGCACTTCCAGGATTTTATTGAAGTATGTGTAAGAAAGATAATGCCAATAAAACAGTCCCCGTTCTGTCAAATTCGGTGTTAACGGTACAGAAAGCTTAGCAGTCTGCTGTCTCGTCTACTTCTGTTGTTGGCATGCGTTGTACAAGCAGGGGATTGGTCCGAAGATGAAGCTTTCGCCAAGGCCACGGCTGGAGATAGCGGTAATGTGTGCGGTAAGTGTGCCTACTTTGTGTGTGTGTGTGTGTGTGTGTGTGTGTGTGTGTGTGTGTTTTCTTTCATTTTCATTTCTGATGAAGGCTTTGGCCGAAAGCTAAGGGCGTAACAATCTTTTAGTTGTGCCTGTCTGCGCTCAACGTGTCATCTTTATGGTAAGTAGCAATCCATCCTTTCATAATACTGTTGATATTCCAGTCTCGACTTTCTATTGTTTGGATATAGCTATCGTACATAGCTCTGAGATCTAAGAGACTTACAACACAAATGCCAAGGGAAAAGAAATATGACTCGTAGAATATTGACGAATCAATCAAAGGTCCAACAGTGGATGTGAGAAAGACGATAAATTCATTAGATACTTGCATCAGGTTGGAACTGACTGAATAGGGACAAACTTTTTTTTTAATGGAAAATCAAAAGCACAAATTTCCTTGAACGTAAACAAGTGCGGATATATGTCTGTTACGTTGATTAAGATATATGAAAGACCTGGTATTTCCGTTTCTTAACTTAGTAGCTGTAATTACGTGGCTAACATGTCACTATTACGTTAGCGTTTTCAATGATAAATAAAAATGATTTGTAGTGAAACCTCTTTATAACGTTCCTACACATAATGTTTTCTTCTATGTTACGTCCTTTTTTTTCGGTCGCGACTAAAAGCCCATATAAACAATGTTAAATTTTTCTCTTTACTGCGTTTCCTCTATATTACAATTTCCTCCATGTAACGCTCATATTTTTGGAATCTTGGACGATTATTTACCTCTTTATAACTTTTAAGTGACTGGATGTAGACGCATAGTTTCCATTCTGTGGATTCACAGTTTGCAGCGGCTCGGAAAGCGCGCTCTCAGCGTGTTTCATATGTCAGCGGCAGAACCCGGTCATGTGACATGTGACGCACATTCTGCTTGCGATCTTTTTGGCGCCATTTCAGTCGATGCTTTGCTTTGTATTCTTAGCGTGTTGTGTGATCTGAGCAGTAAACAGTGCGTGTGTCTAATGAGAGTGTGTCTTCGATATAACGATAACCGGGAAGCCAGCAGAGCTCACAACTGAAGCTGAATATTTTACAGACAATGAATTTAATTATGTACCCGTGGAGGGAAGTCAGTGCTGAAACTATTAAAAACTGTTTCACAAAAGCGAAATTCTGTGAGAATGAGATGGCAGCTCCTGTGGAAGATGTTGCAAGTGATTTGCAAGAGTTTCAGGAATTAATAGGCAGTGATTCTGTCACTTTTGAGGACTTTGTGGCTGTGGATGATAACGTGGTAACCACAGGATTACAAAGTATTGAGGAGCAGACTGCAGAGCGAAGGTTGGATAATAGTAGTGGTAGTGAAAGTGGCAGTGACAAGGAAGATGACCCTGTGCCCTCATATACTAAGGCAGCTGAAGCCTTTGAAACATATATATGGAGAGATATATGATGGCCCATAGACTTGAAGACAGAACAGTAGTTCAACTTGCTCATTTGGAGCAAGAAATGATTACCATAGAGTCTAGGAGAAATAGAAAGCAAACATGTTTCCATGAATATTTAAAAAAAATCATAGGTATATGATTTTCAGGCTGCCTAGGTTCCTAGAGTTTTGTGCAATTTTCGTTCCGTTTCATAATGTAATTATTAAAGTTAATTTTTTTGTAACCAATTCATTTTTTAATCTGTACCATTTACTGCCTTTTTATGTAATATGTTAAGTAGGTCATAAACAAAATTTGGCTTATATTCTATAATTGGGTCAACTGAAGAACGGGATACCACCTGTCAGCTCTGGACAATGATGTCGTATCTTGAGAATCTGTTATAACTTTTTACAGTACAAACTGATCCATTTACTTTCACCCATCCACCTACGAGGCCCCATGTTTTAATTACAAAAAGCTTATCATTTGATACACTGATCATTTGCAATGAGTATCATATTACAGTGTTGTGAAAATTTAAAATGTCATCTATGGCACCACTTGTCAAAGATGATTAATGGTATCCCGATCATCAGTAATGCCCTAAAACTATTATTTGGAAACCTTCCTCTTTATAGTGTTTTTCTTTATATAGTGTTCAGAATTTGTAATTCCTTGAAAAACGTTATGTAGACGTTCCACTGTACTTGGAATGTGCTGTCTGCCCGTTAACGAACTGTACAGGGTGAACATTAATACAACCGACTAATTGCAGGGACGGATTCATGGCTAGATATAGGGTCCAATGAACAAGTGTCCAGAAATGCATCTTTACCACAGGAGATCGAGCTGATGAATGGCAGTTCCTCTGACCACGTGCCGTGCGTTCCTTGTGTGTTTCAGGCTTTGTGATTGACGCAGCGTGCTGTAGGCAGCAGAATGGTCTGGTATTCATGTCGGGAACCTGGTGTTTGTATACGGCGAAGCAGACGGAAAGGGTCGATAGACAGCCCGGCTCGACCAGAACAAGCACCCTCACCGACACCAACCACATTACACAACATTTGAAGCCCTTTTAGGGCGTTTGTGTGATCATGGGTCCTTTCAGACAGGCGAACGTGTAGGGAGGCGGCGGACTGTGCGTTCACCACATTTGGAAGACCAGCTTCTCCCCGATATTGAGACAAACCCTAGTGCAAGCTCCAAAACTGCTGTAAGGACGATCCGCCAACCCCCCTGCAAGTTCGTCTGTCTGAAATGACCGTGATCATACAGACTAGCAAAAAAGACTTGAAAGGTTGTGTGATGAGGTTGTTTTATGTGAGGGTACTTGTTCCGGTATAGCCGTGCTACCTCTCAACCACTTCCGTCTGTTTGGCCGTACACAAACACAATCTTAGCTTGTTTCCGACATCATCGTCATCATAAACTAAAGGCTATGCCTTGTTGATTTAGCCATGTCCCTCTCTCCATTGTCATCCTCTTCAATTCTTCACACGATTTTATCCCCATACCTTCTTTGATGTTATTTAAATACGTTGCTCTTGGCCTGCCTGTTGGTTTTTTCCCTAAAACGTTTCCTTCAAATACATTCTTTAGGAACTGGTTATGTTTCATTATGTGCCCTATCATTTTTGATTTTCTTCTTCCTATATAATTTAGCAGCGTTCTGTTCTCATTCACTTCTCTTAATACCTGTTCATTACTTTTTCTATCTACCCAGCTTGTTTTCGTCATTCTTCTCCATATACACATTTCCATTGCTTCCAGTCTCTTTTTCTCTGCCTTTCCCAGAGTCCACGCTTCACATCCGTATGTTAAGACACTCCAGACAAAAGTTTTGGCAAACTTTTTCCTGCTGTCTAGGCTTATATGATTGTCTGTTAGTAAATTCCTTTTATTTTGGAAAGCTTGCTTTGCCAAGGCTATTCTCTTTATATCTGTGATACATTTATTGTCATAAGTGATTGTGCTCCCCAAATAACAGAAGTTCTCAACCTGCTCTAGAACATCATCTTATAGTTTAATATTAACTTTACCATTTTCTTTTGCCTTCCCCACTACCATGGTTTTTGTTTTCTTCTTGTTTCTTTTAGATAAAATTTTCTTGGGATTATGGCAAATTTTAGCAACATAAACCCCATTTCCTTTACTGAATCAGCAAGTACTACTAAATCATCTGCAAAACGGATAGTGTGTTCATTCCCCGTTAATTTTAATTCCTTTGGTTGTTCTTATCGATGGTTTCTTTTTCAATAAATAAGTTGAACAAATATGGTGATAATGTGCATCCTTCCCTTACTCCTCTCGTTATTTTTGTTCTCGACATGAATACCGACAATTCTGCTGCTTACAGTATGCTGCGTCAATCACACAGCCTGCAACATGAACACAGGGTCCATGGTCAGAGAAACGGCCATTCATCGGCTCGACCTACTGTGGCAACAAAGCATTTTGACAAATGTCCGTTGCCCCCTATATACAGTCATGAATCCGTCCCTGCGGTCTGTTGGTTCTATTAATGTTCCCCTGCATAGTTTGTTCACAGGCATACAGCACATCCCAGGGAAATCATTTTTACTTATCAGTAAAAGAAACTCTAATATAACAGTGACACATTAGCCATGTCATTACAGTTACTGTGAACTTAAGAAAAGAAAATTATCAGGTTTCTCGTATATTTTTAATTTCAATCCAGTCATATTTCGTTTCCTTTGGCTTTTGTGTTGTGGATCTCTTAGATCTCAGAGCCACGTACGATAGTTATATTCAAACAATGAAGTCCAGATTGGAATATCAACAATATTATGAAAAGGATAGATTGCTACTCACCATAGAGATGACACACTGAGTACAGACAGGCACAACTAAAAGACTGTTACACTCTTAGCTTTCGGCCAAAGTCTTCTTCAGAACAGAAGAAATCTCTCTCTCTCTCTCTCTCTCTCTCTCTCTCTCTCTCTCTCTCTCTCTCTCACACACACACACACACACACACACACACACAAAGTTGGCACAATTACGCACACATTACCGCTACCTCCAGCCGTGGCTGGGAAAAGGCACTCCGTGATCGTGCAACGCATGCCAACAACAGAAGACAGCAGACTAGTAAGCTTTCTGTACCGTTAACACTGAAGCGGACAGAACGTGAACTTCCTTTGATGGCTCGCGAAAAGACCAATAACCAGGATAACACGAGCGAATGCGAGCAGAACAGTGCCGAATATACAGTAGTTCTCTCACGCTCACGTACCACTTATATCAAAGATAACCAGTCAGATTCCCCTGCGTCGCTCGAAGATTTTAGTGTGGCAATTCTCTTCCCTCTGATCCTGTGCAAAATGATCGTCGGCCCACTACTTTCTTTGCTGCAGCAGCGTGATGTGGGGACAAGATTATCTTTGGCGAAAGATACTGTATAATCTGTAAATTGAATGTGTAGCTGGTTGGGTCTTTTTGTTGTAGGGTCTAGCAGTGTCTCCCTCGCCCAGCATGCAGAGTCACAAAATAAGTGGGGCTGGCAAGCACAGTACAGAGAAATAATGCAGCTTGTTCGTTTTGTTGCTTCAAATGGTTTTGTCACCATCTGGAACTCACCCGGATGGAATTTCTAAGCAGTCTTCAATCGAACGACCATGTATTATAAATTGGTGAGTTTGCAATGCTCAACCCCCACCATTGTGTAAGAGAGGGAGAATCCATGTGGATTTTACAGAGCCTTAGGCAGGGACATAACTAGGCTGGGATAACCTAGAGCTTTGTATATGAAAGAAATATCAACTAGCTGGCGGCGGCCATATTGGGCCTGCTATCCCTCTGCTGCTTATCCCTTGCTTAGTTGCACGGTTTTAATGTGGATACAGAGTTCTCATACTCCAGATATGCTTTTTGTGGTATTTTTATTATGACTGGACAAAATATTTATGGTCATATCATGTTAGCAATACAATAATTTGAAATTTATCCAGTGGGGTCAGAGTATTGCTTATTAGTGTGGCATCCGTACCAGGTCGGGTTGACAGAGGAGATAAAGAAGATCCAAAGAAGAGCATCGCGTTTTGTCATAGGGTTATTTGGTAGGCATGATAGCGTTACGGAGATGTTTAGCAAACTCAAGTGGCAGACTCTGCAAGAGAGACACTCTGCATCGTGGTGTAGCTTGCTGTCCAGGTTTGGGGAGGGTGCGTTTCTGGATGAGGTATCAAATATATTTCTTCCCCCTACTTATACCTTCCGAGGAGATCACGAATGTAAAATTGGAGAGATTCGAGCGCACACAGAGGCTTTCCGGCAGTCGTTCTTCCCGCAAACCATACGCGACTTTAACAGGAAAGGGAGGTAACGACAGTGGCACATAAAGTGCCCTCCGCCATATACCGTTGGGTGGCTTGCGGAGTATATATGTAGATGTAGAAAATACTCCAGGTATAGAGCATGAGATTTTCAATGCTATGTTACACTTTATTACGAAAACAAAAATTTAGCAACACTGCACCTTATCAACCAGCATTTATATATCCACTGCTGTAACCAATTTGTAGAAAATACATACATGTGCATGGTTGGAACAAAATCACAGTTAAGAATTGCGTTTGTTGAAGTAATGCGTGGTATCATATTTCATTCATTATGGATCACGATATGACTTGAATGTGTTACGAGCTTAAGCAGATTTTAGCAGATATACGTAAGGGTGATAATGATAATGACTCAACTTTTGGAAATAAGGGTGAGAGAGATGCTAATGTAGATGTGTCAGGAGGATATACAGATCAAAGATGAGGTGAATGTAAATAAATGTGAAGATGATAAAGGTAATCAAGAAACTAGTGCGCCTACTCTTGTATCTAGAAGCTTACAGATAGTGTAAGACATAGAACCAACAGATGTGTGCAAGCAGCCCTCCAGGAGTACAGGGTGTTTCAGAATGAATATACGGGTTTTAAGGCTTTGTAGCACATATTACATTCACCTTACAATTATAAAAAGTACACCAAATGAAAGAGAAACACACACGGTTTTTCTTACAGTTATTCAGTGTGAA
Source organism: Schistocerca gregaria (assembly GCF_023897955.1). NCBI lineage: Eukaryota > Metazoa > Arthropoda > Insecta > Orthoptera > Acrididae > Schistocerca > Schistocerca gregaria. The sequence goes on along the minus strand of NC_064924.1, from coordinate 91,867,846 downwards.
CACCGATCACACATCTAGTCGAAACATTCTGAAACCTTGATCAATGTGTCAGGAGTAAATGTTGCAATAACACTGTTTCTAAAGTCGGATACATCACCTGGTATCGGAGGTACAGAGATCGTGTGTGAACGTGGGGGTCATGCATAAAATGCCATGTCAACTGGTCCCTTGCACCCAATCCACCGGGCAGATACAACGCCGTTTAACTAGTCGCGTACTGAGTTATGCCAGCGAGGCGGCGCACCGTCTTGCTCCCAAATAAATATGTGTTGTTCAGCTTCTTCCCATTGAGGCACAGGCCATAGCTGTAGCACATCACGATAAGAAACATCAGTTACAGTTGATTCACCAACAAAGAAAGGCCCATAAACTTTCTACGGAGATATTGCTTGGGCTAAACGTGAAAGACTCGCACTCGTTCAACATGTTTTTCAGTCACTCTTTGTCATTCCATACTCTTCCCGCTGCGCACAGGTATACAAACAAAACTGTAAGTTGAACGTAGTAAATGCTACAACGCCTTAAAACCAGTATGTTCATTTTGAAACACCCTGTATAATACATCGAACTGCACATATTCCACATCACCCTCTACCACAAATGCAGACAACGGCAGATTATCCCAGACTTTTAATCACGAGTCACATACAAAGTATACTAGTAATGCATACCAATAATCATGCAGAGACATTAAAATTCTACACCCATACCTTGAATACTGGATTGAACTTGATTCTACACAACCACAGACATTCTTTGGTCTCCTAATAATAGCTGGTTTACATAAGGCTGGGCGGAAACCTCTGAGCAAATTTCGATCAGATGAGTACGGCTTGCCCATTTTTCGAGTCACAATGAGCTTTTCGTGACTTCCTGATTTTCTGATGCACCTCCGGTTCGATGATAAACTTACAAAAGAAATAAAAACGGTTTCTGGATCAATAGCTCAACCTATACGTGCTGTGTTTGAAAATTTCTCTGATACATGCATTTCGTCTTATCTCCCTGGGCGTTGTATTACAGCTGATGAGCACCTACGTACTTTCTGGGGATGATGTCCACCCAAGATGCACATTCCCTCAAAACCTGGACATCAGAGGATAAAAGTGTGCACTGTTGTAGATTTTGAGACCAATTACCTCATAAACACACAACTACATACAGGGAAATCTGCCGAATGAAGGGAAATAGAGCTGGGGAAACGAGTGGCACATTATATAGTTGGTAACCTGAGGGGAAGTGGTAAGAACATTTCCACTGATAGCTTTTTTATAAGGTTGAAACTTAATTGTGGCTTGCAACAATGGAGTTATGGTCTCACAATAAGTCATTATTATTTTTGTAGAAATATTTTACATTTTGTCTCCATAGAGCTAGTAGAAACGCTTTGGTGTCAAATAAGACCCCATACATATGTTTTCCCAAAGTTGATGCAATGCTAGGGGACAAAAAAAGAGCTGTGTATAGGGAAGGTACGACCAGTTAGCCATCGGCAGCCACAATGAGCTTGGCTGTAAGTATCTGTAGCTTTCAACTCTCATAGTGCTCAGAGCCATTTGAACCATTTTGAACCCAAAGGTAGTTATGATATGTACGCTTATGTGTTCTTTGAAGCGCGTGAAAAATGGTCTCCGCGTCTGGCCAACATAAAAGCCTTCGCACTCATCACTGTGCAGTTTGTACACACCAGCGCTTCTGTACCTTTCGTGCTGATTTCCTATTAGTTTAGAGTCTAAAGTATTAGTTGTATTAAAGGTAAGGGCTGTATTAGAATACGAAATTGTTGCCGAGTTTTGTCATAGAGGGGCCATTGTAGGTCATAGAATGTACTTTTTCTCCTTTGCCTTAGTACGAGGGTAATCCAAAAAGTAAGGTCTCCTACTGTAAGTACATAGACCTGTTTATTTCTACAATGCTTTACATCAGTTTACAGCTTGAACATTTAGCTATTTTTCAACATGATCGTTTCTGTCGATGCATTTTTGTAGACGCTGTGGCAGTTTTTGTATGCATGTCATACCAGCTCGCTGCCAAGCTGTTCAGAAAGTTATGAACCTCTTCTTTCACCTCGTCGTCGGAGCTGAATTGGTGGGACCACAATTAACGCTTACAGGTAGTGAGAGACTCTGAAAAAGCTCAGTAGGGCAATTCAGAACCGGAAGAGAATGTTGAGCAAGGACGTACACATTCTCCATGACAACGCTCGCCCACATCTCGATCGGCAAACCATTGTTCTCCTGCAACATTTTCAGTGGAACATAATCACCCACCCACCCTACGGTCCTGACTTGGCGCCCAGTTTCCTAGGTTAAAAGAACATTTGGCCAGAAAGCGTTTCAGCTCCGACAACGAGGTGAAAGACGAGGTTCTTCTAAACAGCATGGCGATGAGCTGGTGTCACATGGGCATACAAAAACTGCCACAGTGTCTGCAAAAATGCATCGACAAAAATGGTGATTATGTTGAAAAATAGCTAAATGTTCAAGCTGTGAACTGATTTAAACCATCGTAGAAATCAACAGGTCTATGTACTTATAAAAATAGGAGACCTCACTTTTGGGATTACCCCCATAGCAGTTTTATTCCTGTCTTTCTTGTTTTTCGCTTGGTTATAGATGTCATAGACTATAGGTGGATCATACCCACTTCTATAAGCAATATTTTTATACGCTTCCTTCTGAATGGAGAGATGAAAATCAGCAGAGTAACTGGTGGCTTACAAAAGAAGCTCAATGGTGTGCACCAAACACAACTAAAACACATTAACGTAAAGTATAAGATTTAAGATTACTGGCAAGTGCATCACATAGCTAAGACCTGCAGTGTTTTAGTGTGAACAGATATGCGATGAAAATTGTTGCATAACCTTGCAGGAGAAAAATCTACAACCTTCTCTCTCATTTAAATCTTGCTGATGCAGAAGCATGGCTACTATACTACCTAATACTTGGTATTGAAACAGGGATACAGAAGTTACGCCCGTGTTGTAAGACAGACGTGAAAATCCTATCAAGGACAATTTTTTTAACTGAATCACATGACATCTGTATTGTGATAAAAAGTACATTTCAATACTTGCACACCTATAATTAATAAGCAATAAACTATTGATACAGCAGCTACTGATCTCTCTCTCTCTCTCTCTCTCTCTCTCTCACACACACACACACACACACACACACACACACGAGGACAATTGACTAGTATTGTTCCAAAAGTGTCACTGCACTAAAGAGGAGAGACAATTATACATATTTACATAATTTGATCCTCATCACGTCAGTCATAGTTACTGTGTTTATATACTTGCAAAATGTCTTTAGAACAGTACATACTCTAGAGTACATGACAATGCACAGTAGACTCACTCACACATTCCTGTCATGCACATTCTTCTCACCAAGCCAGTAGTTGTTCTGTGCTTTCTCTCTCTCTCTCTCTTACTCTCAGAGATGGTTTTCGTATGTATTTACAGTGATCCAGTAAGTTACACAATGCATACGGAGCCCTCTTGACAAGCTAGCTAACCATAGCACACTAGTGGCTTTGTGTGGTGGCGTCCTAATATTTTTTCTGTACCTATATAGTTGTACACTGTAGAAAATAAATAACTTTGTCGTGCTTACATTTGCTGATATTACTAATTCATCATGGCATGACGGATGTCCCAAAGGTACAAATCAGCTAATAACTCCAAAATTTTCTTTGCTCTGAGATATACTGATCATTGTAACTTTTAATGAATACTGCACGCAGAATGGTGACATTTAGAGGATACCAAGTTTTGACAAAATGTGTATATTTTGGGCAAAAATTGCAATAATAATAAGAAATATCTGAAATAATGAAGAGAAACATGTTATTTACCTTATTGCCACTATCTTCTAATGCATATGTAGGGATTCTGTAGGTTTCTTGTGAACTGCAGACTTTTCTCAAGTCTGTTTATTAAAAACAGAATTACATATTTACAATAATAAATTAAATTTCTTCTATTGGTGTACATTTACATGATTTGAGTACCCAGATGAAGTAAAGTTGTGCATCATCACACTAAACTCGATCTGGACATTCCCTCGAGACTGAACATTGGTCACTGAAAAGAAGGAAACAAAAATAAAATACCAGAGGGAAGAAAAGTAGCAGAAGAAAGCAAAACAATAATAAAATATTACAGTATAAGGTGATGACCTCCTCCTCCTCCGAGATGAATATAAACTTGAAATGGTGCAGGTTTGATAGGTGTAGAAGATTTTAGTGGAACTGCAGTGTGTGCTAAACACCCTAACAAAGGAAGACTTCCTGTGTGCATTTCAAAAGTAGCAGAAACACTGGGATTGGTGCACTCACTCTCAAGGAGTGATTGAAAGTGACTGATGACAGAATTTTAACCAGTATATTTTGGTAACCTTCGGATATCAGCTCATACCACAGTCAAACACACACATCAATGCAACAAACAGAAAAAAAAGATGTTAGCAAAATGTTTTTTATATAATGAAGAAGTTTCTGCGTAAGCCACACATGAAAACTAACATTTTAATAACCTGTTTTGACGAAAGCAGAACATGTCAATAAATTAATGAAATGCAAGAATTTTATTTCATAAATTATTTTTTTCTTGCTACTCTGTACCATTGGATTTTAGAATTTTATGTTTTGATGATTTTGTTGTTATTGCCTTCAGCCTGAAGACAGGTTTGATACAGCTCAATGCTAGCCGAGCCTATGCAAGTCTCTTGATCTCCACTTAACTATCGCAATCTACATACACTTGAAATTAAGTCTCCCACTTCAATTATTAACCCCACCCCCCCCCCCCAATAAGCATACACCCTGTGTACATGCACACAAGCGTACACATAGGACATTACCAAAGTAACTATTTATCAGGATATGTCCCACCATTTTACACTTTCTTTTTGTCATTTTGTGTCACAAATTTCTATTCTCCACAATTTGATTTCTGTAGCACCATGTTTCAAAGATTTCTGCTTTATTCTTGTCATTTTGTTTATCTCCCACATTTTGCTTCCGTACAATGCTACACTCCAAATACTTTCAGAAAAGACTTCCTAACACTTAATTACAATTAACAGATGTATCTTTCTCATAATAGATTTTTCTTATTACTGCCAGTCTACAGTTTATATTATCCTCAGTTCTGCCATTGTCAATTACTTTGCTGCCCAAATGGCAAAACTCATCTATTACTTTTAGCGTCTCTATTCCCAAACTAGTTTCCTCAGTGTTACTCGATTTCATTCAACTACCCTCCATTATCCTTGTTTTGCCTTTGTTCTTACAACCAATTTTCAAGAAATTATCTATTCTGCTCAAATGATCATCTATGTCCTTTGCTGCTTCTGATAAACTCACAATATCATTGGCCAACCTCAGACTCTGTATTTATTTTCCATGGCCCTTCCTACATAATCCTCGGTTCTTATAAATGCAACCTGGTGTCTGTAGAAGTTACAGATAACTATTCTCTTCATGTAATTTTATCCCTGCTACCTGAAATTCAAAGACTGCTCTCCTGTCTATAGTACCAAAATCTTGTTCTAAATAAACTAAGCCTGCAAAGGTAAGTTTCCTTTCTTCACTCTTATCTTCTGTTATATAGTCAGTATTGCCTCACATGGTCCTAAATTTCTACAAAAATGGAAGTGATCAGCCCTCAGGTCGGGTTCTACCACTCATCCCAATCTTATGTACATAATTCATGTTACTATTTTAAAACTATGATTTTTTACCCTGGCATTTCAATAAGATGTGCCTTGTCAGCACCTGTCTTCTTTGACCATGCGATTATACCACTCATCCCAATCTTCTGTACATAATTCATGTTACTATTTTAAAACTATGATTTTTTACCCTGGCAATTCAATAAGATATTCTTGTCATTTTGTTTATCTCCCACATGTCTTCTTTGACCATGCGATTATTACATTCTTTTTTAATGACCAAAACTATTTTTTTTTCTGTTTCACGTCCCACACACCACGTGAAATTGCTTTATCATGATTAGCTAACCCCAAAGAGTGCCTGTTATGTGCTCCAGATACTTTGTTTCGGCACAAGTCTTTCAGTACACTGTCAAATTCTTCTTGGAGCACAATATCTCTCATATGGACCTCATCTACTTCCTCTTCCTTTTCTGTAATACTGTCATTTCCTTTGCATAGCCCTTTCAATTATTCTTTCCTCCTTTCAGTCTTCCCTACCTTCCTTCATACTCATTTCTTAATATCCATATACTTCTACACCTACATACATACTCTGTAAACTGTTCCATTCGGCAGAGGGTATAAAGCACTCCATGTCATTTCCTTTCCCATTCCACTCGCAAATTGAGCAAGAGAAAAACAACTTTCTATATGCTTCAATACAATCCCTAATTTCTCATATCTGATCTTCATTGTCCTTATGTAAAATGTATGTTGGTGGCAGGAGCACTATTCTGCAATCAGCCTCAAATGGCAGTTCTCTAAATTTTCTGAATAGATCTCCTCGAAAACAATGTCGCCTTCTGTCCAGTGATTACCAAAGCATCTCGGTAATACTTATGTGTTGCTCAAACCTATCAGTAAAAAATCTAGCAGCAGCCTATCTCCGAATTGCTTCGATGTCTTCCTTCAATCTCATCTAGTACAGATCCCAACCACTCGGACAGTACCTAACAATGGGTTGCACTAGTGTCCTATATTTGGTCTCATTTACAGATGCACCACTCTTTCCTAAAATTCTCCCAATATATCCAAGTCCACCATTCATCTTCCTTACTACAATTCTTATATGCTAATTCCATTTCATATTGCTTTGCAATGTTACACCTACATACCTGGTAACCTCCCACAGTCACTCAATGATGCCACCTTACCATACACTACAGCATCGTCAGCAATCAGCCACAGAACTACTGATGTCCACCAGATCATTTATGTATACAGCAAATAACTGCTCTCCTATTGCAGTTCCCTTAGGCAATCCTGATGATAACCTTGTCTCTGATAAAGACTTACATCAAGGACAACATACTGGATTCCATTACTTAAGCAGTCTTCAAGCCACTCACATACCTCGGAATCCATTCCGTACGTTTGTACCTTTGTAATAGTTGGCTGTATGGCACCGTGTCAAAGGATTCATGGAAATCTAAGAATATGTGCTCTGCCTGTTTCCCTTCATCCATGGATCACAGGATTTCATGTGAGAAAGGGAAAAAGCGAGTTTCTACTATAGCTCTGCTATTCTCCTCTAGCCATTCCAGTTTTGCCCCTTTGCCTTTACTGACAATCTCATTTTTAGGCATATGTATTTCCTTCTGCCTGTTTTTTTTACATTATTTGCATTCGTCAATTAAATTGAATATCTAACAATAGAAAATCCAAGTTGGAACATAAACAATTATGAAAAGGATAGTTTGCTATCACTATAAAGACAACACTCTGAGCTGCAGACAGGCATGAGAAAAAACTGTTTGTTCTTCCATCTGTGATTTTCAGAGAAGCTGATGGTGGAGTGTAGGATCCATATGGCTCGGCTTGTGAAACATTGAAATCGAGCATGTTATGTTCAGCTTCATGATGTGCGACAGGATGGTCCACTTTGCTCTTGGCCACACTTCGGCCATGGCCATTTATCCTGGCTGACAGCTGGCTGGTAGTCATACTAATATAAAAAGCTGGGAGTGGCATAGGGATGGACTATGATGACATGGAGGTTGGGTGGACAACAAAACATCCCTTTAGAAGGGGTGCACTACCACTTTATTTCCAAAATATAAGCACAGTTTTGCATTTAAAACTTTTTCACACTGTTCACCATGTTTCTCCTCTTTTTTGTAGTATACTAATATTCTTTTGTCACTAGATACAGTGATTTGGTGCACTATTACTATTTTGCCACTAGATATAGCTATTTGTTCAAACACTGTGCTTTTGACAACGTAAATATTGTAACTTCATTATGTGTTTCCTCCTCTTTGGTTTGTTTATGTGTCATCTACATACTGCCAACCTAACAAAGTATATGTTCAAAACCAACTTCTATTCAGAGATGAATGTAATAGCTGTTAGAGAGTGGTTGATAGCTTTGGTGACAGCTGATTTGACTTTTGGTTCCAAAGTTCTGTGGAGGTGTTGATGGATAAGTGAGTGAAAAGAGGTTGGGCGGTATTCTTATTATTTTGGGTGGCAGTATTATTATTATTTAACATGTGTACTAGATCATTCAACAGATTTTCCTTTCTGCTTTTTGTTTTGTTTTTCTATATAGGGTATTTTTTTGCAGGGTTAGGTGGTGTTTTTTTATTGTTGATTCTAATTATTTTCATGTCTTCCTCTCTAGTGGTTGGTTTGTGGTTATGTTCTCTTAGGTGTTCTGCAAACGTGAAGTGGTTTGTCCCACACTTCCACACTCTCATGTGTTCTTTTCATCTGACATCAAATGTTCTACCTGTTTATCCTATGTATCTGCCTTCACAAGTGTTACACTGTAGTTGATATATACCTGGTTTCTGGAGTATTTGTCTGTTCTTTGTCAGTTTTGGGATGTATTTTTGTACTGCATTGTCTGTTGCGTATTTTGAAAATGTTGGCGATTTTCTGCGTGAGTCTGTGTTTATATGGCATTGTGTACCATCTTGTGTTTTCTTTAATCTTTTTCTGATTATTCTATGTAACTGTTATGGTGCTGCATGTTTGTATTTGGTTCTGTTGTGTTTTAGTCTGTTTTTGGTGCTTTCTGCATTATTTTACTTTTGTTGTTTAGCTTTGTGCCTACAACACAAAATGTGAAAGTTACCTTCTCGACCTTCACCTTGGGCAAGCACTCTGGGATCAACATACCCAGGTCGCCTTCCAGTCAGCCAACATGTAAATTTCTGCAGCAGTGATGCTGATTCTGGAATGAACAATGGCACACTAAAAGGCAATTAGTCTGCTCATACATCAATGCACAACATGAACTTATTTCTTAAAGTAATGAGATTTCAGTGTAAATATAACATTTGGACCCTATCTTCTTCATATTATAGAGATATCTAGTACAATGATATAAGACAAATGAAAAATAAATTTTTACCAGAATGAGGGTGAAGTCAATATGTTAAAAATTCTACAAAAGATAAAAAAGATGATATGTATTCCTGGTTTACATTCTAGTACAGGAGAATCAAATTATACCAGCTGCTCCCTCTTAGTCATTGTTACTAGCACGGATATGACACTGAAATTCTCTCTCTTAACATTAACAGAACTGAATAACATCTCCAGTTTAAAAAGACAGTTAATGACATACTTACGAAAACAATACTATCTACTTTGTCCTGTATGCACCACTTACCCAATTACAACTAAATACTGTTATTTCCCACTAGACCTCCATTATTCCCCAAAGCCTTAGCTTGTGCACTATGTCTACATTTCTCTCCCTCTGAGCTTGCTATGTAAAAATATCACTTTTGCACCCAAAAAAATATCACTATTATTATTATGATTATTGTCATTGTTATTACACTGAGATGACAAAAGCTATAGGACACCTCCTATCACTCAGACCTCCTTTTTCCCAATGTAGTTCAGCAATTCAATGTCCCATGGACTCAACAAATCGTTAGAAGTTCCCTGCAGATATACCGAGCCCTCCTGCTGCTAGAGCCGTTCACGACAACGAAAGTGTTGACAGTGCAGAACTTTGTTCATTATCTGACCTCTCAATTATGTCCCAAAAGTGTTCAGCAGCATTTATGTTAGGCAATCTGGATGGCCAAATCATTCACTCGAATTATCCAGAACATTCCTTGGGGAACGCCAGATACTACTTCTGTTTTACTCGATGACTTTCTGTCTATTACTACAAACTGGGATCTTTCTGACAGGAAATCACAAATCCAGTCACACAACTTAGGTGATACTCTGTAGGCACGCAGTTTGGTTAGAAGACACATGTGAGGAACGGTGTTGAAAGCCTTCTGGAAATCTAAAAATATGGAATCATGAGTATGGAGAGCTAGTTGTGTTTCACAGGAATGATATTTTCTGAAAGCGTGCTGACTATGTGTCAATAAATCATTTTCGCCGAGGTACTCCATAATGCTCGAATACAGTATATGTTCCAAAACCCTACTGCAAAGCAATGTCAGTGATATACGCTTGTACTTCAACGGATTACTCCTGCTTCCCTTTTCGGGTATTGGTGTGACTTGAGCAATTTTCCAGTCTT